>NW_024470677.1:966754-1161561 GCF_017639515.1 Carcharodon carcharias
TGCTGGTGTGGGTTCTCTAACATTAACACACAGTGTTTACAGGGTGTGTGGGTTCTCTAACATTAACACACAGTGTTTACAGGGTGTGTGGGTTCTCTAACATTAACACACAGTGTTTACAGGGTGTGTGGGTTCTCTAACATTAACACACAGTGTTTACAGGGTGTGTGGGTTCTCTAACATTAACACACAGTGTTTACAGGGTGTGTGGGTTCTCTAACATTAACACACAGTGTTTACAGGGTGTGTGGGTTCTCTAACATTAACACACAGTGTTTACAGGGTGTGTGGGTTCTCTAACATTAACACACAGTGTTTACAGGGTGTGTGGGTTCTCTAACATTAACACACAGTGTTTACAGGGTGTGTGGGTTCTCTAACATTAACACACAGTGTTTACAGGGTGTGTGGGTTCTCTAACATTAACACACAGTGTTTACAGGGTGTGTGGGTTCTCTAACATTAACACACAGTGTTTACAGGGTGTGTGGGTTCTCTAACATTAACACACAGTGTTTACAGGGTGTGTGGGTTCTCTAACATTAACACACAGTGTTTACAGGGTGTGTGGGTTCTCTAACATTAACACACAGTGTTTACAGGGTGTGTGGGTTCTCTAACATTAACACACAGTGTTTACAGGGTGTGTGGGTTCTCTAACATTAACACACAGTGTTTACAGGGTGTGTGGGTTCTCTAACATTAACACACAGTGTTTACAGGGTGTGTGGGTTCTCTAACATTAACACACAGTGTTTACAGGGTGTGTGGGTTCTCTAACATTAACACACAGTGTTTACAGGGTGTGTGGGTTCTCTAACATTAACACACAGTGTTTACAGGGTGTGTGGGTTCTCTAACATTAACACACAGTGTTTACAGGGTGTGTGGGTTCTCTAACATTAACACACAGTGTTTACAGGGTGTGTGGGTTCTCTAACATTAACACACAGTGTTTACAGGGTGTGTGGGTTCTCTAACATTAACACACAGTGTTTACAGGGTGTGTGGGTTCTCTAACATTAACACACAGTGTTTACAGGGTGTGTGGGTTCTCTAACATTAACACACAGTGTTTACAGGGTGTGTGGGTTCTCTAACATTAACACACAGTGTTTACAGGGTGTGTGGGTTCTCTAACATTAACACACAGTGTTTACAGGGTGTGTGGGTTCTCTAACATTAACACACAGTGTTTACAGGGTGTGTGGGTTCTCTAACATTAACACACAGTGTTTACAGGGTGTGTGGGTTCTCTAACATTAACACACAGTGTTTACAGGGTGTGTGGGTTCTCTAACATTAACACACAGTGTTTACAGGGTGTGTGGGTTCTCTAACATTAACACACAGTGTTTACAGGGTGTGTGGGTTCTCTAACATTAACACACAGTGTTTACAGGGTGTGTGGGTTCTCTAACATTAACACACAGTGTTTACAGGGTGTGTGGGTTCTCTAACATTAACACACAGTGTTTACAGGGTGTGTGGGTTCTCTAACATTAACACACAGTGTTTACAGGGTGTGTGGGTTCTCTAACATTAACACACAGTGTTTACAGGGTGTGTGGGTTCTCTAACATTAACACACAGTGTTTACAGGGTGTGTGGGTTCTCTAACATTAACACACAGTGTTTACAGGGTGTGTGGGTTCTCTAACATTAACACACAGTGTTTACAGGGTGTGTGGGTTCTCTAACATTAACACACAGTGTTTACAGGGTGTGTGGGTTCTCTAACATTAACACACAGTGTTTACAGGGTGTGTGGGTTCTCTAACATTAACACACAGTGTTTACAGGGTGTGTGGGTTCTCTAACATTAACACACAGTGTTTACAGGGTGTGTGGGTTCTCTAACATTAACACACAGTGTTTACAGGGTGTGTGGGTTCTCTAACATTAACACACAGTGTTTACAGGGTGTGTGGGTTCTCTAACATTAACACACAGTGTTTACAGGGTGTGTGGGTTCTCTAACATTAACACACAGTGTTTACAGGGTGTGTGGGTTCTCTAACATTAACACACAGTGTTTACAGGGTGTGTGGGTTCTCTAACATTAACACACAGTGTTTACAGGGTGTGTGGGTTCTCTAACATTAACACACAGTGTTTACAGGGTGTGTGGGTTCTCTAACATTAACACACAGTGTTTACAGGGTGTGTGGGTTCTCTAACATTAACACACAGTGTTTACAGGGTGTGTGGGTTCTCTAACATTAACACACAGTGTTTACAGGGTGTGTGGGTTCTCTAACATTAACACACAGTGTTTACAGGGTGTGTGGGTTCTCTAACATTAACACACAGTGTTTACAGGGTGTGTGGGTTCTCTAACATTAACACACAGTGTTTACAGGGTGTGTGGGTTCTCTAACATTAACACACAGTGTTTACAGGGTGTGTGGGTTCTCTAACATTAACACACAGTGTTTACAGGGTGTGTGGGTTCTCTAACATTAACACACAGTGTTTACAGGGTGTGTGGGTTCTCTAACATTAACACACAGTGTTTACAGGGTGTGTGGGTTCTCTAACATTAACACACAGTGTTTACAGGGTGTGTGGGTTCTCTAACATTAACACACAGTGTTTACAGGGTGTGTGGGTTCTCTAACATTAACACACAGTGTTTACAGGGTGTGTGGGTTCTCTAACATTAACACACAGTGTTTACAGGGTGTGTGGGTTCTCTAACATTAACACACAGTGTTTACAGGGTGTGTGGGTTCTCTAACATTAACACACAGTGTTTACAGGGTGTGTGGGTTCTCTAACATTAACACACAGTGTTTACAGGGTGTGTGGGTTCTCTAACATTAACACACAGTGTTTACAGGGTGTGTGGGTTCTCTAACATTAACACACAGTGTTTACAGGGTGTGTGGGTTCTCTAACATTAACACACAGTGTTTACAGGGTGTGTGGGTTCTCTAACATTAACACACAGTGTTTACAGGGTGTGTGGGTTCTCTAACATTAACACACAGTGTTTACAGGGTGTGTGGGTTCTCTAACATTAACACACAGTGTTTACAGGGTGTGTGGGTTCTCTAACATTAACACACAGTGTTTACAGGGTGTGTGGGTTCTCTAACATTAACACACAGTGTTTACAGGGTGTGTGGGTTCTCTAACATTAACACACAGTGTTTACAGGGTGTGTGGGTTCTCTAACATTAACACACAGTGTTTACAGGGTGTGTGGGTTCTCTAACATTAACACACAGTGTTTACAGGGTGTGTGGGTTCTCTAACATTAACACACAGTGTTTACAGGGTGTGTGGGTTCTCTAACATTAACACACAGTGTTTACAGGGTGTGTGGGTTCTCTAACATTAACACACAGTGTTTACAGGGTGTGTGGGTTCTCTAACATTAACACACAGTGTTTACAGGGTGTGTGGGTTCTCTAACATTAACACACAGTGTTTACAGGGTGTGTGGGTTCTCTAACATTAACACACAGTGTTTACAGGGTGTGTGGGTTCTCTAACATTAACACACAGTGTTTACAGGGTGTGTGGGTTCTCTAACATTAACACACAGTGTTTACAGGGTGTGTGGGTTCTCTAACATTAACACACAGTGTTTACAGGGTGTGTGGGTTCTCTAACATTAACACACAGTGTTTACAGGGTGTGTGGGTTCTCTAACATTAACACACAGTGTTTACAGGGTGTGTGGGTTCTCTAACATTAACACACAGTGTTTACAGGGTGTGTGGGTTCTCTAACATTAACACACAGTGTTTACAGGGTGTGTGGGTTCTCTAACATTAACACACAGTGTTTACAGGGTGTGTGGGTTCTCTAACATTAACACACAGTGTTTACAGGGTGTGTGGGTTCTCTAACATTAACACACAGTGTTTACAGGGTGTGTGGGTTCTCTAACATTAACACACAGTGTTTACAGGGTGTGTGGGTTCTCTAACATTAACACACAGTGTTTACAGGGTGTGTGGGTTCTCTAACATTAACACACAGTGTTTACAGGGTGTGTGGGTTCTCTAACATTAACACACAGTGTTTACAGGGTGTGTGGGTTCTCTAACATTAACACACAGTGTTTACAGGGTGTGTGGGTTCTCTAACATTAACACACAGTGTTTACAGGGTGTGTGGGTTCTCTAACATTAACACACAGTGTTTACAGGGTGTGTGGGTTCTCTAACATTAACACACAGTGTTTACAGGGTGTGTGGGTTCTCTAACATTAACACACAGTGTTTACAGGGTGTGTGGGTTCTCTAACATTAACACACAGTGTTTACAGGGTGTGTGGGTTCTCTAACATTAACACACAGTGTTTACAGGGTGTGTGGGTTCTCTAACATTAACACACAGTGTTTACAGGGTGTGTGGGTTCTCTAACATTAACACACAGTGTTTACAGGGTGTGTGGGTTCTCTAACATTAACACACAGTGTTTACAGGGTGTGTGGGTTCTCTAACATTAACACACAGTGTTTACAGGGTGTGTGGGTTCTCTAACATTAACACACAGTGTTTACAGGGTGTGTGGGTTCTCTAACATTAACACACAGTGTTTACAGGGTGTGTGGGTTCTCTAACATTAACACACAGTGTTTACAGGGTGTGTGGGTTCTCTAACATTAACACACAGTGTTTACAGGGTGTGTGGGTTCTCTAACATTAACACACAGTGTTTACAGGGTGTGTGGGTTCTCTAACATTAACACACAGTGTTTACAGGGTGTGTGGGTTCTCTAACATTAACACACAGTGTTTACAGGGTGTGTGGGTTCTCTAACATTAACACACAGTGTTTACAGGGTGTGTGGGTTCTCTAACATTAACACACAGTGTTTACAGGGTGTGTGGGTTCTCTAACATTAACACACAGTGTTTACAGGGTGTGTGGGTTCTCTAACATTAACACACAGTGTTTACAGGGTGTGTGGGTTCTCTAACATTAACACACAGTGTTTACAGGGTGTGTGGGTTCTCTAACATTAACACACAGTGTTTACAGGGTGTGTGGGTTCTCTAACATTAACACACAGTGTTTACAGGGTGTGTGGGTTCTCTAACATTAACACACAGTGTTTACAGGGTGTGTGGGTTCTCTAACATTAACACACAGTGTTTACAGGGTGTGTGGGTTCTCTAACATTAACACACAGTGTTTACAGGGTGTGTGGGTTCTCTAACATTAACACACAGTGTTTACAGGGTGTGTGGGTTCTCTAACATTAACACACAGTGTTTACAGGGTGTGTGGGTTCTCTAACATTAACACACAGTGTTTACAGGGTGTGTGGGTTCTCTAACATTAACACACAGTGTTTACAGGGTGTGTGGGTTCTCTAACATTAACACACAGTGTTTACAGGGTGTGTGGGTTCTCTAACATTAACACACAGTGTTTACAGGGTGTGTGGGTTCTCTAACATTAACACACAGTGTTTACAGGGTGTGTGGGTTCTCTAACATTAACACACAGTGTTTACAGGGTGTGTGGGTTCTCTAACATTAACACACAGTGTTTACAGGGTGTGTGGGTTCTCTAACATTAACACACAGTGTTTACAGGGTGTGTGGGTTCTCTAACATTAACACACAGTGTTTACAGGGTGTGTGGGTTCTCTAACATTAACACACAGTGTTTACAGGGTGTGTGGGTTCTCTAACATTAACACACAGTGTTTACAGGGTGTGTGGGTTCTCTAACATTAACACACAGTGTTTACAGGGTGTGTGGGTTCTCTAACATTAACACACAGTGTTTACAGGGTGTGTGGGTTCTCTAACATTAACACACAGTGTTTACAGGGTGTGTGGGTTCTCTAACATTAACACACAGTGTTTACAGGGTGTGTGGGTTCTCTAACATTAACACACAGTGTTTACAGGGTGTGTGGGTTCTCTAACATTAACACACAGTGTTTACAGGGTGTGTGGGTTCTCTAACATTAACACACAGTGTTTACAGGGTGTGTGGGTTCTCTAACATTAACACACAGTGTTTACAGGGTGTGTGGGTTCTCTAACATTAACACACAGTGTTTACAGGGTGTGTGGGTTCTCTAACATTAACACACAGTGTTTACAGGGTGTGTGGGTTCTCTAACATTAACACACAGTGTTTACAGGGTGTGTGGGTTCTCTAACATTAACACACAGTGTTTACAGGGTGTGTGGGTTCTCTAACATTAACACACAGTGTTTACAGGGTGTGTGGGTTCTCTAACATTAACACACAGTGTTTACAGGGTGTGTGGGTTCTCTAACATTAACACACAGTGTTTACAGGGTGTGTGGGTTCTCTAACATTAACACACAGTGTTTACAGGGTGTGTGGGTTCTCTAACATTAACACACAGTGTTTACAGGGTGTGTGGGTTCTCTAACATTAACACACAGTGTTTACAGGGTGTGTGGGTTCTCTAACATTAACACACAGTGTTTACAGGGTGTGTGGGTTCTCTAACATTAACACACAGTGTTTACAGGGTGTGTGGGTTCTCTAACATTAACACACAGTGTTTACAGGGTGTGTGGGTTCTCTAACATTAACACACAGTGTTTACAGGGTGTGTGGGTTCTCTAACATTAACACACAGTGTTTACAGGGTGTGTGGGTTCTCTAACATTAACACACAGTGTTTACAGGGTGTGTGGGTTCTCTAACATTAACACACAGTGTTTACAGGGTGTGTGGGTTCTCTAACATTAACACACAGTGTTTACAGGGTGTGTGGGTTCTCTAACATTAACACACAGTGTTTACAGGGTGTGTGGGTTCTCTAACATTAACACACAGTGTTTACAGGGTGTGTGGGTTCTCTAACATTAACACACAGTGTTTACAGGGTGTGTGGGTTCTCTAACATTAACACACAGTGTTTACAGGGTGTGTGGGTTCTCTAACATTAACACACAGTGTTTACAGGGTGTGTGGGTTCTCTAACATTAACACACAGTGTTTACAGGGTGTGTGGGTTCTCTAACATTAACACACAGTGTTTACAGGGTGTGTGGGTTCTCTAACATTAACACACAGTGTTTACAGGGTGTGTGGGTTCTCTAACATTAACACACAGTGTTTACAGGGTGTGTGGGTTCTCTAACATTAACACACAGTGTTTACAGGGTGTGTGGGTTCTCTAACATTAACACACAGTGTTTACAGGGTGTGTGGGTTCTCTAACATTAACACACAGTGTTTACAGGGTGTGTGGGTTCTCTAACATTAACACACAGTGTTTACAGGGTGTGTGGGTTCTCTAACATTAACACACAGTGTTTACAGGGTGTGTGGGTTCTCTAACATTAACACACAGTGTTTACAGGGTGTGTGGGTTCTCTAACATTAACACACAGTGTTTACAGGGTGTGTGGGTTCTCTAACATTAACACACAGTGTTTACAGGGTGTGTGGGTTCTCTAACATTAACACACAGTGTTTACAGGGTGTGTGGGTTCTCTAACATTAACACACAGTGTTTACAGGGTGTGTGGGTTCTCTAACATTAACACACAGTGTTTACAGGGTGTGTGGGTTCTCTAACATTAACACACAGTGTTTACAGGGTGTGTGGGTTCTCTAACATTAACACACAGTGTTTACAGGGTGTGTGGGTTCTCTAACATTAACACACAGTGTTTACAGGGTGTGTGGGTTCTCTAACATTAACACACAGTGTTTACAGGGTGTGTGGGTTCTCTAACATTAACACACAGTGTTTACAGGGTGTGTGGGTTCTCTAACATTAACACACAGTGTTTACAGGGTGTGTGGGTTCTCTAACATTAACACACAGTGTTTACAGGGTGTGTGGGTTCTCTAACATTAACACACAGTGTTTACAGGGTGTGTGGGTTCTCTAACATTAACACACAGTGTTTACAGGGTGTGTGGGTTCTCTAACATTAACACACAGTGTTTACAGGGTGTGTGGGTTCTCTAACATTAACACACAGTGTTTACAGGGTGTGTGGGTTCTCTAACATTAACACACAGTGTTTACAGGGTGTGTGGGTTCTCTAACATTAACACACAGTGTTTACAGGGTGTGTGGGTTCTCTAACATTAACACACAGTGTTTACAGGGTGTGTGGGTTCTCTAACATTAACACACAGTGTTTACAGGGTGTGTGGGTTCTCTAACATTAACACACAGTGTTTACAGGGTGTGTGGGTTCTCTAACATTAACACACAGTGTTTACAGGGTGTGTGGGTTCTCTAACATTAACACACAGTGTTTACAGGGTGTGTGGGTTCTCTAACATTAACACACAGTGTTTACAGGGTGTGTGGGTTCTCTAACATTAACACACAGTGTTTACAGGGTGTGTGGGTTCTCTAACATTAACACACAGTGTTTACAGGGTGTGTGGGTTCTCTAACATTAACACACAGTGTTTACAGGGTGTGTGGGTTCTCTAACATTAACACACAGTGTTTACAGGGTGTGTGGGTTCTCTAACATTAACACACAGTGTTTACAGGGTGTGTGGGTTCTCTAACATTAACACACAGTGTTTACAGGGTGTGTGGGTTCTCTAACATTAACACACAGTGTTTACAGGGTGTGTGGGTTCTCTAACATTAACACACAGTGTTTACAGGGTGTGTGGGTTCTCTAACATTAACACACAGTGTTTACAGGGTGTGTGGGTTCTCTAACATTAACACACAGTGTTTACAGGGTGTGTGGGTTCTCTAACATTAACACACAGTGTTTACAGGGTGTGTGGGTTCTCTAACATTAACACACAGTGTTTACAGGGTGTGTGGGTTCTCTAACATTAACACACAGTGTTTACAGGGTGTGTGGGTTCTCTAACATTAACACACAGTGTTTACAGGGTGTGTGGGTTCTCTAACATTAACACACAGTGTTTACAGGGTGTGTGGGTTCTCTAACATTAACACACAGTGTTTACAGGGTGTGTGGGTTCTCTAACATTAACACACAGTGTTTACAGGGTGTGTGGGTTCTCTAACATTAACACACAGTGTTTACAGGGTGTGTGGGTTCTCTAACATTAACACACAGTGTTTACAGGGTGTGTGGGTTCTCTAACATTAACACACAGTGTTTACAGGGTGTGTGGGTTCTCTAACATTAACACACAGTGTTTACAGGGTGTGTGGGTTCTCTAACATTAACACACAGTGTTTACAGGGTGTGTGGGTTCTCTAACATTAACACACAGTGTTTACAGGGTGTGTGGGTTCTCTAACATTAACACACAGTGTTTACAGGGTGTGTGGGTTCTCTAACATTAACACACAGTGTTTACAGGGTGTGTGGGTTCTCTAACATTAACACACAGTGTTTACAGGGTGTGTGGGTTCTCTAACATTAACACACAGTGTTTAAAGGTTTGTCGGTTCTCTAACATTAACACACAGTGTTTACAGGGTGTGTGGGTTCTCTAACATTAACACACAGTGTTTACAGGGTGTGTGGGTTCTCTAACATTAACACACAGTGTTTACAGGGTGTGTGGGTTCTCTAACATTAACACCCAGTGTTTACAGGGTGTGTGGTTCTCTAACATTAACACACAGTGTTTACAGGGTGTGTGGGTTCTCTAACATTAACACACAGTGTTTACAGGTGTGTGGGTTCTCTAACATTAACACACAGTGTTTACAGGGTGTGTGGGCTGTCTAACATTAACACACAGTGTTTACAGGGTGTGTGGGTTCTCTAACATTAACACACAGTGTTTACAGGGTGTGTGGGTTCTCTAACATTAACACACAGTGTTTACAGGGTGTGTGGGTTCTCTAACATTAACACACAGTGTTTACAGGTGTGTGGGTTCTCTAACATTAACACACAGTGTTTACAGGGTGTGTGGGTTCTCTAACATTAACACACAGTGTTTACAGGGTGTGTGGGTTCTCTAACATTAACACACAGTGTTTACAGGGTGTGTGGGTTCTCTAACATTAACACACAGTGTTTACAGGGTGTGTGGGTTCTCTAACATTAACACACAGTGTTTACAGGGTGTGTGGGTTCTCTAACATTAACACACAGTGTTTACAGGGTGTGTGGGTTCTCTAACATTAACACACAGTGTTTACAGGGTGTGTGGGTTCTCTAACATTAACACACAGTGTTTACAGGGTGTGTGGGTTCTCTAACATTAACACACAGTGTTTACAGGGTGTGTGGGTTCTCTAACATTAACACACAGTGTTTACAGGGTGTGTGGTTCTCTAACATTAACACACAGTGTTTACAGGGTGTGTGGGTTCTCTAACATTAACACACAGTGTTAACAGGGTGTGTGGGTTCTCTAACATTAACACACAGTGTTTACAGGGTGTGTGGGTTCTCTAACATTAACACACAGTGTTTACAGGGTGTGTGGGTTCTCTAACATTAACACACAGTGTTTACAGGGTGTGTGGGTTCTCTAACATTAACACACAGTGTTTACAGGGTGTGTGGGTTCTCTAACATTAACACACAGTGTTTACAGGGTGTGTGGGTTCTCTAACATTAACACACAGTGTTTACAGGGTGTGTGGGTTCTCTAACATTAACACACAGTGTTTACAGGGTGTGTGGGTTCTCTAACATTAACACACAGTGTTTACAGGGTGTGTGGGTTCTCTAACATTAACACACAGTGTTTACAGGGTGTGTGGGTTCTCTAACATTAACACACAGTGTTTACAGGGTGTGTGGGTTCTCTAACATTATCACACAGTGTTTACAGGGTGTGTGGGTTCTCTAACATTAACACACAGTGTTTACAGGGTGTGTGGGTTCTCTAACATTAACACACAGTGTTTACAGGGTGTGTGGGTTCTCTAACATTAACACACAGTGTTTACAGGGTGTGTGGGTTCTCTAACATTAACACACAGTGTTTACAGGGTGTGTGGGTTCTCTAACATTAACACACAGTGTTTACAGGGTGTGTGGGTTCTCTAACATTAACACACAGTGTTTACAGGGTGTGTGGGTTCTCTAACATTAACACACAGTGTTTACAGGGTGTGTGGGTTCTCTAACATTAACACACAGTGTTTACAGGGTGTGTGGGTTCTCTAACATTAACACACAGTGTTTACAGGGTGTGTGGGTTCTCTAACATTAACACACAGTGTTTACAGGGTGTGTGGGTTCTCTAACATTAACACACAGTGTTTACAGGGTGTGTGGGTTCTCTAACATTAACACACAGTGTTTACAGGGTGTGTGGGTTCTCTAACATTAACACACAGTGTTTACAGGGTGTGTGGGTTCTCTAACATTAACACACAGTGTTTACAGGGTGTGTGGGTTCTCTAACATTAACACACAGTGTTTACAGTGTGTGTGGGTTCTCTAACATTAACACACAGTGTTTACAGGGTGTGTGGGTTCTCTAACATTAACACACAGTGTTTACAGGGTGTGTGTTTCTCTAACATTAACACACAGTGTTTACAGGGTGTGTGGGTTCTCTAACATTAACACACAGTGTTTACAGGGTGTGTGGGTTCTCTAACATTAACACACAGTGTTTACAGGGTGTGTGGGTTCTCTAACATTAACACACAGTGTTTACAGGGTGTGTGGGTTCGCTAACATTAACACACAGTGTTTACAGGGTGTGTGGGTTCTCTAACATTAACACACAGTGTTTACAGGGTGTGTGGGTTCTCTAACATTAACACACAGTGTTTACAGGGTGTGTGGGTTCTCTAACATTAACACACAGTGTTTACAGGGTGTGTGGGTTCTCTAACATTAACACACAGTGTTTACAGGGTGTGTGGGTTCTCTAACATTAACACACAGTGTTTACAGGGTGTGTGGGTTCTCTAACATTAACACACAGTGTTTACAGGGTGTGTGGGTTCTCTAACATTAACACACAGTGTTTACAGGGTGTGTGGGTTCTCTAACATTAACACACAGTGTTTACAGGGTGTGTGGGTTCTCTAACATTAACACACAGTGTTTACAGGGTGTGTGGGTTCTCTAACATTAACACACAGTGTTTACAGGGTGTGTGGGTTCTCTAACATTAACACACAGTGTTTACAGGGTGTGTGGGTTCTCTAACATTAACACACAGTGTTTACAGGGTGTGTGGGTTCTCTAACATTAACACACAGTGTTTACAGGGTGTGTGGGTTCTCTAACATTAACACACAGTGTTTACAGGGTGTGTGGGTTCTCTAACATTAACACACAGTGTTTACAGGGTGTGTGGGTTCTCTAACATTAACACACAGTGTTTACAGGGTGTGTGGGTTCTCTAACATTAACACACAGTGTTTACAGGGTGTGTGGGTTCTCTAACATTAACACACAGTGTTTACAGGGTGTGTGGGTTCTCTAACATTAACACACAGTGTTTACAGGGTGTGTGGGTTCTCTAACATTAACACACAGTGTTTACAGGGTGTGTGGGTTCTCTAACATTAACACACAGTGTTTACAGGGTGTGTGGGTTCTCTAACATTAACACACAGTGTTTACAGGGTGTGTGGGTTCTCTAACATTAACACACAGTGTTTACAGGGTGTGTGGGTTCTCTAACATTAACACACAGTGTTTACAGGGTGTGTGGGTTCTCTAACATTAACACACAGTGTTTACAGGGTGTGTGGGTTCTCTAACATTAACACACAGTGTTTACAGGGTGTGTGGGTTCTCTAACATTAACACACAGTGTTTACAGGGTGTGTGGGTTCTCTAACATTAACACACAGTGTTTACAGGGTGTGTGGGTTCTCTAACATTAACACACAGTGTTTACAGGGTGTGTGGGTTCTCTAACATTAACACACAGTGTTTACAGGGTGTGTGGGTTCTCTAACATTAACACACAGTGTTTACAGGGTGTGTGGGTTCTCTAACATTAACACACAGTGTTTACAGGGTGTGTGGGTTCTCTAACATTAACACACAGTGTTTACAGGGTGTGTGGGTTCTCTAACATTAACACACAGTGTTTACAGGGTGTGTGGGTTCTCTAACATTAACACACAGTGTTTACAGGGTGTGTGGGTTCTCTAACATTAACACACAGTGTTTACAGGGTGTGTGGGTTCTCTAACATTAACACACAGTGTTTACAGGGTGTGTGGGTTCTCTAACATTAACACACAGTGTTTACAGGGTGTGTGGGTTCTCTAACATTAACACACAGTGTTTACAGGGTGTGTGGGTTCTCTAACATTAACACACAGTGTTTACAGGGTGTGTGGGTTCTCTAACATTAACACACAGTGTTTACAGGGTGTGTGGGTTCTCTAACATTAACACACAGTGTTTACAGGGTGTGTGGGTTCTCTAACATTAACACACAGTGTTTACAGGGTGTGTGGGTTCTCTAACATTAACACACAGTGTTTACAGGGTGTGTGGGTTCTCTAACATTAACACACAGTGTTTACAGGGTGTGTGGGTTCTCTAACATTAACACACAGTGTTTACAGGGTGTGTGGGTTCTCT
Organism: Carcharodon carcharias; assembly: GCF_017639515.1. Classification (NCBI taxonomy): domain Eukaryota; kingdom Metazoa; phylum Chordata; class Chondrichthyes; order Lamniformes; family Lamnidae; genus Carcharodon; species Carcharodon carcharias. Next base: position 980,207 of record NW_024470677.1, read on the forward strand.
AACATTAACACACAGTGTTTACAGGGTGTGTGGGTTCTCTAACATTAACACACAGTGTTTACAGGGTGTGTGGGTTCTCTAACATTAACACACAGTGTTTACAGGGTGTGTGGGTTCTCTAACATTAACACACAGTGTTTACAGGGTGTGTGGGTTCTCTAACATTAACACACAGTGTTTACAGGGTGTGTGGGTTCTCTAACATTAACACACAGTGTTTACAGGGTGTGTGGGTTCTCTAACATTAACACACAGTGTTTACAGGGTGTGTGGGTTCTCTAACATTAACACACAGTGTTTACAGGGTGTGTGGGTTCTCTAACATTAACACACAGTGTTTACAGGGTGTGTGGGTTCTCTAACATTAACACACAGTGTTTACAGGGTGTGTGGGTTCTCTAACATTAACACACAGTGTTTACAGGGTGTGTGGGTTCTCTAACATTAACACACAGTGTTTACAGGGTGTGTGGGTTCTCTAACATTAACACACAGTGTTTACAGGGTGTGTGGGTTCTCTAACATTAACACACAGTGTTTACAGGGTGTGTGGGTTCTCTAACATTAACACACAGTGTTTACAGGGTGTGTGGGTTCTCTAACATTAACACACAGTGTTTACAGGGTGTGTGGGTTCTCTAACATTAACACACAGTGTTTACAGGGTGTGTGGGTTCTCTAACATTAACACACAGTGTTTACAGGGTGTGTGGGTTCTCTAACATTAACACACAGTGTTTACAGGGTGTGTGGGTTCTCTAACATTAACACACAGTGTTTACAGGGTGTGTGGGTTCTCTAACATTAACACACAGTGTTTACAGGGTGTGTGGGTTCTCTAACATTAACACACAGTGTTTACAGGGTGTGTGGGTTCTCTAACATTAACACACAGTGTTTACAGGGTGTGTGGGTTCTCTAACATTAACACACAGTGTTTACAGGGTGTGTGGGTTCTCTAACATTAACACACAGTGTTTACAGGGTGTGTGGGTTCTCTAACATTAACACACAGTGTTTACAGGGTGTGTGGGTTCTCTAACATTAACACACAGTGTTTACAGGGTGTGTGGGTTCTCTAACATTAACACACAGTGTTTACAGGGTGTGTGGGTTCTCTAACATTAACACACAGTGTTTACAGGGTGTGTGGGTTCTCTAACATTAACACACAGTGTTTACAGGGTGTGTGGGTTCTCTAACATTAACACACAGTGTTTACAGGGTGTGTGGGTTCTCTAACATTAACACACAGTGTTTACAGGGTGTGTGGGTTCTCTAACATTAACACACAGTGTTTACAGGGTGTGTGGGTTCTCTAACATTAACACACAGTGTTTACAGGGTGTGTGGGTTCTCTAACATTAACACACAGTGTTTACAGGGTGTGTGGGTTCTCTAACATTAACACACAGTGTTTACAGGGTGTGTGGGTTCTCTAACATTAACACACAGTGTTTACAGGGTGTGTGGGTTCTCTAACATTAACACACAGTGTTTACAGGGTGTGTGGGTTCTCTAACATTAACACACAGTGTTTACAGGGTGTGTGGGTTCTCTAACATTAACACACAGTGTTTACAGGGTGTGTGGGTTCTCTAACATTAACACACAGTGTTTACAGGGTGTGTGGGTTCTCTAACATTAACACACAGTGTTTACAGGGTGTGTGGGTTCTCTAACATTAACACACAGTGTTTACAGGGTGTGTGGGTTCTCTAACATTAACACACAGTGTTTACAGGGTGTGTGGGTTCTCTAACATTAACACACAGTGTTTACAGGGTGTGTGGGTTCTCTAACATTAACACACAGTGTTTACAGGGTGTGTGGGTTCTCTAACATTAACACACAGTGTTTACAGGGTGTGTGGGTTCTCTAACATTAACACACAGTGTTTACAGGGTGTGTGGGTTCTCTAACATTAACACACAGTGTTTACAGGGTGTGTGGGTTCTCTAACATTAACACACAGTGTTTACAGGGTGTGTGGGTTCTCTAACATTAACACACAGTGTTTACAGGGTGTGTGGGTTCTCTAACATTAACACACAGTGTTTACAGGGTGTGTGGGTTCTCTAACATTAACACACAGTGTTTACAGGGTGTGTGGGTTCTCTAACATTAACACACAGTGTTTACAGGGTGTGTGGGTTCTCTAACATTAACACACAGTGTTTACAGGGTGTGTGGGTTCTCTAACATTAACACACAGTGTTTACAGGGTGTGTGGGTTCTCTAACATTAACACACAGTGTTTACAGGGTGTGTGGGTTCTCTAACATTAACACACAGTGTTTACAGGGTGTGTGGGTTCTCTAACATTAACACACAGTGTTTACAGGGTGTGTGGGTTCTCTAACATTAACACACAGTGTTTACAGGGTGTGTGGGTTCTCTAACATTAACACACAGTGTTTACAGGGTGTGTGGGTTCTCTAACATTAACACACAGTGTTTACAGGGTGTGTGGGTTCTCTAACATTAACACACAGTGTTTACAGGGTGTGTGGGTTCTCTAACATTAACACACAGTGTTTACAGGGTGTGTGGGTTCTCTAACATTAACACACAGTGTTTACAGGGTGTGTGGGTTCTCTAACATTAACACACAGTGTTTACAGGGTGTGTGGGTTCTCTAACATTAACACACAGTGTTTACAGGGTGTGTGGGTTCTCTAACATTAACACACAGTGTTTACAGGGTGTGTGGGTTCTCTAACATTAACACACAGTGTTTACAGGGTGTGTGGGTTCTCTAACATTAACACACAGTGTTTACAGGGTGTGTGGGTTCTCTAACATTAACACACAGTGTTTACAGGGTGTGTGGGTTCTCTAACATTAACACACAGTGTTTACAGGGTGTGTGGGTTCTCTAACATTAACACACAGTGTTTACAGGGTGTGTGGGTTCTCTAACATTAACACACAGTGTTTACAGGGTGTGTGGGTTCTCTAACATTAACACACAGTGTTTACAGGGTGTGTGGGTTCTCTAACATTAACACACAGTGTTTACAGGGTGTGTGGGTTCTCTAACATTAACACACAGTGTTTACAGGGTGTGTGGGTTCTCTAACATTAACACACAGTGTTTACAGGGTGTGTGGGTTCTCTAACATTAACACACAGTGTTTACAGGGTGTGTGGGTTCTCTAACATTAACACACAGTGTTTACAGGGTGTGTGGGTTCTCTAACATTAACACACAGTGTTTACAGGGTGTGTGGGTTCTCTAACATTAACACACAGTGTTTACAGGGTGTGTGGGTTCTCTAACATTAACACACAGTGTTTACAGGGTGTGTGGGTTCTCTAACATTAACACACAGTGTTTACAGGGTGTGTGGGTTCTCTAACATTAACACACAGTGTTTACAGGGTGTGTGGGTTCTCTAACATTAACACACAGTGTTTACAGGGTGTGTGGGTTCTCTAACATTAACACACAGTGTTTACAGGGTGTGTGGGTTCTCTAACATTAACACACAGTGTTTACAGGGTGTGTGGGTTCTCTAACATTAACACACAGTGTTTACAGGGTGTGTGGGTTCTCTAACATTAACACACAGTGTTTACAGGGTGTGTGGGTTCTCTAACATTAACACACAGTGTTTACAGGGTGTGTGGGTTCTCTAACATTAACACACAGTGTTTACAGGGTGTGTGGGTTCTCTAACATTAACACACAGTGTTTACAGGGTGTGTGGGTTCTCTAACATTAACACACAGTGTTTACAGGGTGTGTGGGTTCTCTAACATTAACACACAGTGTTTACAGGGTGTGTGGGTTCTCTAACATTAACACACAGTGTTTACAGGGTGTGTGGGTTCTCTAACATTAACACACAGTGTTTACAGGGTGTGTGGGTTCTCTAACATTAACACACAGTGTTTACAGGGTGTGTGGGTTCTCTAACATTAACACACAGTGTTTACAGGGTGTGTGGGTTCTCTAACATTAACACACAGTGTTTACAGGGTGTGTGGGTTCTCTAACATTAACACACAGTGTTTACAGGGTGTGTGGGTTCTCTAACATTAACACACAGTGTTTACAGGGTGTGTGGGTTCTCTAACATTAACACACAGTGTTTACAGGGTGTGTGGGTTCTCTAACATTAACACACAGTGTTTACAGGGTGTGTGGGTTCTCTAACATTAACACACAGTGTTTACAGGGTGTGTGGGTTCTCTAACATTAACACACAGTGTTTACAGGGTGTGTGGGTTCTCTAACATTAACACACAGTGTTTACAGGGTGTGTGGGTTCTCTAACATTAACACACAGTGTTTACAGGGTGTGTGGGTTCTCTAACATTAACACACAGTGTTTACAGGGTGTGTGGGTTCTCTAACATTAACACACAGTGTTTACAGGGTGTGTGGGTTCTCTAACATTAACACACAGTGTTTACAGGGTGTGTGGGTTCTCTAACATTAACACACAGTGTTTACAGGGTGTGTGGGTTCTCTAACATTAACACACAGTGTTTACAGGGTGTGTGGGTTCTCTAACATTAACACACAGTGTTTACAGGGTGTGTGGGTTCTCTAACATTAACACACAGTGTTTACAGGGTGTGTGGGTTCTCTAACATTAACACACAGTGTTTACAGGGTGTGTGGGTTCTCTAACATTAACACACAGTGTTTACAGGGTGTGTGGGTTCTCTAACATTAACACACAGTGTTTACAGGGTGTGTGGGTTCTCTAACATTAACACACAGTGTTTACAGGGTGTGTGGGTTCTCTAACATTAACACACAGTGTTTACAGGGTGTGTGGGTTCTCTAACATTAACACACAGTGTTTACAGGGTGTGTGGGTTCTCTAACATTAACACACAGTGTTTACAGGGTGTGTGGGTTCTCTAACATTAACACACAGTGTTTACAGGGTGTGTGGGTTCTCTAACATTAACACACAGTGTTTACAGGGTGTGTGGGTTCTCTAACATTAACACACAGTGTTTACAGGGTGTGTGGGTTCTCTAACATTAACACACAGTGTTTACAGGGTGTGTGGGTTCTCTAACATTAACACACAGTGTTTACAGGGTGTGTGGGTTCTCTAACATTAACACACAGTGTTTACAGGGTGTGTGGGTTCTCTAACATTAACACACAGTGTTTACAGGGTGTGTGGGTTCTCTAACATTAACACACAGTGTTTACAGGGTGTGTGGGTTCTCTAACATTAACACACAGTGTTTACAGGGTGTGTGGGTTCTCTAACATTAACACACAGTGTTTACAGGGTGTGTGGGTTCTCTAACATTAACACACAGTGTTTACAGGGTGTGTGGGTTCTCTAACATTAACACACAGTGTTTACAGGGTGTGTGGGTTCTCTAACATTAACACACAGTGTTTACAGGGTGTGTGGGTTCTCTAACATTAACACACAGTGTTTACAGGGTGTGTGGGTTCTCTAACATTAACACACAGTGTTTACAGGGTGTGTGGGTTCTCTAACATTAACACACAGTGTTTACAGGGTGTGTGGGTTCTCTAACATTAACACACAGTGTTTACAGGGTGTGTGGGTTCTCTAACATTAACACACAGTGTTTACAGGGTGTGTGGGTTCTCTAACATTAACACACAGTGTTTACAGGGTGTGTGGGTTCTCTAACATTAACACACAGTGTTTACAGGGTGTGTGGGTTCTCTAACATTAACACACAGTGTTTACAGGGTGTGTGGGTTCTCTAACATTAACACACAGTGTTTACAGGGTGTGTGGGTTCTCTAACATTAACACACAGTGTTTACAGGGTGTGTGGGTTCTCTAACATTAACACACAGTGTTTACAGGGTGTGTGGGTTCTCTAACATTAACACACAGTGTTTACAGGGTGTGTGGGTTCTCTAACATTAACACACAGTGTTTACAGGGTGTGTGGGTTCTCTAACATTAACACACAGTGTTTACAGGGTGTGTGGGTTCTCTAACATTAACACACAGTGTTTACAGGGTGTGTGGGTTCTCTAACATTAACACACAGTGTTTACAGGGTGTGTGGGTTCTCTAACATTAACACACAGTGTTTACAGGGTGTGTGGGTTCTCTAACATTAACACACAGTGTTTACAGGGTGTGTGGGTTCTCTAACATTAACACACAGTGTTTACAGGGTGTGTGGGTTCTCTAACATTAACACACAGTGTTTACAGGGTGTGTGGGTTCTCTAACATTAACACACAGTGTTTACAGGGTGTGTGGGTTCTCTAACATTAACACACAGTGTTTACAGGGTGTGTGGGTTCTCTAACATTAACACACAGTGTTTACAGGGTGTGTGGGTTCTCTAACATTAACACACAGTGTTTACAGGGTGTGTGGGTTCTCTAACATTAACACACAGTGTTTACAGGGTGTGTGGGTTCTCTAACATTAACACACAGTGTTTACAGGGTGTGTGGGTTCTCTAACATTAACACACAGTGTTTACAGGGTGTGTGGGTTCTCTAACATTAACACACAGTGTTTACAGGGTGTGTGGGTTCTCTAACATTAACACACAGTGTTTACAGGGTGTGTGGGTTCTCTAACATTAACACACAGTGTTTACAGGGTGTGTGGGTTCTCTAACATTAACACACAGTGTTTACAGGGTGTGTGGGTTCTCTAACATTAACACACAGTGTTTACAGGGTGTGTGGGTTCTCTAACATTAACACACAGTGTTTACAGGGTGTGTGGGTTCTCTAACATTAACACACAGTGTTTACAGGGTGTGTGGGTTCTCTAACATTAACACACAGTGTTTACAGGGTGTGTGGGTTCTCTAACATTAACACACAGTGTTTACAGGGTGTGTGGGTTCTCTAACATTAACACACAGTGTTTACAGGGTGTGTGGGTTCTCTAACATTAACACACAGTGTTTACAGGGTGTGTGGGTTCTCTAACATTAACACACAGTGTTTACAGGGTGTGTGGGTTCTCTAACATTAACACACAGTGTTTACAGGGTGTGTGGGTTCTCTAACATTAACACACAGTGTTTACAGGGTGTGTGGGTTCTCTAACATTAACACACAGTGTTTACAGGGTGTGTGGGTTCTCTAACATTAACACACAGTGTTTACAGGGTGTGTGGGTTCTCTAACATTAACACACAGTGTTTACAGGGTGTGTGGGTTCTCTAACATTAACACACAGTGTTTACAGGGTGTGTGGGTTCTCTAACATTAACACACAGTGTTTACAGGGTGTGTGGGTTCTCTAACATTAACACACAGTGTTTACAGGGTGTGTGGGTTCTCTAACATTAACACACAGTGTTTACAGGGTGTGTGGGTTCTCTAACATTAACACACAGTGTTTACAGGGTGTGTGGGTTCTCTAACATTAACACACAGTGTTTACAGGGTGTGTGGGTTCTCTAACATTAACACACAGTGTTTACAGGGTGTGTGGGTTCTCTAACATTAACACACAGTGTTTACAGGGTGTGTGGGTTCTCTAACATTAACACACAGTGTTTACAGGGTGTGTGGGTTCTCTAACATTAACACACAGTGTTTACAGGGTGTGTGGGTTCTCTAACATTAACACACAGTGTTTACAGGGTGTGTGGGTTCTCTAACATTAACACACAGTGTTTACAGGGTGTGTGGGTTCTCTAACATTAACACACAGTGTTTACAGGGTGTGTGGGTTCTCTAACATTAACACACAGTGTTTACAGGGTGTGTGGGTTCTCTAACATTAACACACAGTGTTTACAGGGTGTGTGGGTTCTCTAACATTAACACACAGTGTTTACAGGGTGTGTGGGTTCTCTAACATTAACACACAGTGTTTACAGGGTGTGTGGGTTCTCTAACATTAACACACAGTGTTTACAGGGTGTGTGGGTTCTCTAACATTAACACACAGTGTTTACAGGGTGTGTGGGTTCTCTAACATTAACACACAGTGTTTACAGGGTGTGTGGGTTCTCTAACATTAACACACAGTGTTTACAGGGTGTGTGGGTTCTCTAACATTAACACACAGTGTTTACAGGGTGTGTGGGTTCTCTAACATTAACACACAGTGTTTACAGGGTGTGTGGGTTCTCTAACATTAACACACAGTGTTTACAGGGTGTGTGGGTTCTCTAACATTAACACACAGTGTTTACAGGGTGTGTGGGTTCTCTAACATTAACACACAGTGTTTACAGGGTGTGTGGGTTCTCTAACATTAACACACAGTGTTTACAGGGTGTGTGGGTTCTCTAACATTAACACACAGTGTTTACAGGGTGTGTGGGTTCTCTAACATTAACACACAGTGTTTACAGGGTGTGTGGGTTCTCTAACATTAACACACAGTGTTTACAGGGTGTGTGGGTTCTCTAACATTAACACACAGTGTTTACAGGGTGTGTGGGTTCTCTAACATTAACACACAGTGTTTACAGGGTGTGTGGGTTCTCTAACATTAACACACAGTGTTTACAGGGTGTGTGGGTTCTCTAACATTAACACACAGTGTTTACAGGGTGTGTGGGTTCTCTAACATTAACACACAGTGTTTACAGGGTGTGTGGGTTCTCTAACATTAACACACAGTGTTTACAGGGTGTGTGGGTTCTCTAACATTAACACACAGTGTTTACAGGGTGTGTGGGTTCTCTAACATTAACACACAGTGTTTACAGGGTGTGTGGGTTCTCTAACATTAACACACAGTGTTTACAGGGTGTGTGGGTTCTCTAACATTAACACACAGTGTTTACAGGGTGTGTGGGTTCTCTAACATTAACACACAGTGTTTACAGGGTGTGTGGGTTCTCTAACATTAACACACAGTGTTTACAGGGTGTGTGGGTTCTCTAACATTAACACACAGTGTTTACAGGGTGTGTGGGTTCTCTAACATTAACACACAGTGTTTACAGGGTGTGTGGGTTCTCTAACATTAACACACAGTGTTTACAGGGTGTGTGGGTTCTCTAACATTAACACACAGTGTTTACAGGGTGTGTGGGTTCTCTAACATTAACACACAGTGTTTACAGGGTGTGTGGGTTCTCTAACATTAACACACAGTGTTTACAGGGTGTGTGGGTTCTCTAACATTAACACACAGTGTTTACAGGGTGTGTGGGTTCTCTAACATTAACACACAGTGTTTACAGGGTGTGTGGGTTCTCTAACATTAACACACAGTGTTTACAGGGTGTGTGGGTTCTCTAACATTAACACACAGTGTTTACAGGGTGTGTGGGTTCTCTAACATTAACACACAGTGTTTACAGGGTGTGTGGGTTCTCTAACATTAACACACAGTGTTTACAGGGTGTGTGGGTTCTCTAACATTAACACACAGTGTTTACAGGGTGTGTGGGTTCTCTAACATTAACACACAGTGTTTACAGGGTGTGTGGGTTCTCTAACATTAACACACAGTGTTTACAGGGTGTGTGGGTTCTCTAACATTAACACACAGTGTTTACAGGGTGTGTGGGTTCTCTAACATTAACACACAGTGTTTACAGGGTGTGTGGGTTCTCTAACATTAACACACAGTGTTTACAGGGTGTGTGGGTTCTCTAACATTAACACACAGTGTTTACAGGGTGTGTGGGTTCTCTAACATTAACACACAGTGTTTACAGGGTGTGTGGGTTCTCTAACATTAACACACAGTGTTTACAGGGTGTGTGGGTTCTCTAACATTAACACACAGTGTTTACAGGGTGTGTGGGTTCTCTAACATTAACACACAGTGTTTACAGGGTGTGTGGGTTCTCTAACATTAACACACAGTGTTTACAGGGTGTGTGGGTTCTCTAACATTAACACACAGTGTTTACAGGGTGTGTGGGTTCTCTAACATTAACACACAGTGTTTACAGGGTGTGTGGGTTCTCTAACATTAACACACAGTGTTTACAGGGTGTGTGGGTTCTCTAACATTAACACACAGTGTTTACAGGGTGTGTGGGTTCTCTAACATTAACACACAGTGTTTACAGGGTGTGTGGGTTCTCTAACATTAACACACAGTGTTTACAGGGTGTGTGGGTTCTCTAACATTAACACACAGTGTTTACAGGGTGTGTGGGTTCTCTAACATTAACACACAGTGTTTACAGGGTGTGTGGGTTCTCTAACATTAACACACAGTGTTTACAGGGTGTGTGGGTTCTCTAACATTAACACACAGTGTTTACAGGGTGTGTGGGTTCTCTAACATTAACACACAGTGTTTACAGGGTGTGTGGGTTCTCTAACATTAACACACAGTGTTTACAGGGTGTGTGGGTTCTCTAACATTAACACACAGTGTTTACAGGGTGTGTGGGTTCTCTAACATTAACACACAGTGTTTACAGGGTGTGTGGGTTCTCTAACATTAACACACAGTGTTTACAGGGTGTGTGGGTTCTCTAACATTAACACACAGTGTTTACAGGGTGTGTGGGTTCTCTAACATTAACACACAGTGTTTACAGGGTGTGTGGGTTCTCTAACATTAACACACAGTGTTTACAGGGTGTGTGGGTTCTCTAACATTAACACACAGTGTTTACAGGGTGTGTGGGTTCTCTAACATTAACACACAGTGTTTACAGGGTGTGTGGGTTCTCTAACATTAACACACAGTGTTTACAGGGTGTGTGGGTTCTCTAACATTAACACACAGTGTTTACAGGGTGTGTGGGTTCTCTAACATTAACACACAGTGTTTACAGGGTGTGTGGGTTCTCTAACATTAACACACAGTGTTTACAGGGTGTGTGGGTTCTCTAACATTAACACACAGTGTTTACAGGGTGTGTGGGTTCTCTAACATTAACACACAGTGTTTACAGGGTGTGTGGGTTCTCTAACATTAACACACAGTGTTTACAGGGTGTGTGGGTTCTCTAACATTAACACACAGTGTTTACAGGGTGTGTGGGTTCTCTAACATTAACACACAGTGTTTACAGGGTGTGTGGGTTCTCTAACATTAACACACAGTGTTTACAGGGTGTGTGGGTTCTCTAACATTAACACACAGTGTTTACAGGGTGTGTGGGTTCTCTAACATTAACACACAGTGTTTACAGGGTGTGTGGGTTCTCTAACATTAACACACAGTGTTTACAGGGTGTGTGGGTTCTCTAACATTAACACACAGTGTTTACAGGGTGTGTGGGTTCTCTAACATTAACACACAGTGTTTACAGGGTGTGTGGGTTCTCTAACATTAACACACAGTGTTTACAGGGTGTGTGGGTTCTCTAACATTAACACACAGTGTTTACAGGGTGTGTGGGTTCTCTAACATTAACACACAGTGTTTACAGGGTGTGTGGGTTCTCTAACATTAACACACAGTGTTTACAGGGTGTGTGGGTTCTCTAACATTAACACACAGTGTTTACAGGGTGTGTGGGTTCTCTAACATTAACACACAGTGTTTACAGGGTGTGTGGGTTCTCTAACATTAACACACAGTGTTTACAGGGTGTGTGGGTTCTCTAACATTAACACACAGTGTTTACAGGGTGTGTGGGTTCTCTAACATTAACACACAGTGTTTACAGGGTGTGTGGGTTCTCTAACATTAACACACAGTGTTTACAGGGTGTGTGGGTTCTCTAACATTAACACACAGTGTTTACAGGGTGTGTGGGTTCTCTAACATTAACACACAGTGTTTACAGGGTGTGTGGGTTCTCTAACATTAACACACAGTGTTTACAGGGTGTGTGGGTTCTCTAACATTAACACACAGTGTTTACAGGGTGTGTGGGTTCTCTAACATTAACACACAGTGTTTACAGGGTGTGTGGGTTCTCTAACATTAACACACAGTGTTTACAGGGTGTGTGGGTTCTCTAACATTAACACACAGTGTTTACAGGGTGTGTGGGTTCTCTAACATTAACACACAGTGTTTACAGGGTGTGTGGGTTCTCTAACATTAACACACAGTGTTTACAGGGTGTGTGGGTTCTCTAACATTAACACACAGTGTTTACAGGGTGTGTGGGTTCTCTAACATTAACACACAGTGTTTACAGGGTGTGTGGGTTCTCTAACATTAACACACAGTGTTTACAGGGTGTGTGGGTTCTCTAACATTAACACACAGTGTTTACAGGGTGTGTGGGTTCTCTAACATTAACACACAGTGTTTACAGGGTGTGTGGGTTCTCTAACATTAACACACAGTGTTTACAGGGTGTGTGGGTTCTCTAACATTAACACACAGTGTTTACAGGGTGTGTGGGTTCTCTAACATTAACACACAGTGTTTACAGGGTGTGTGGGTTCTCTAACATTAACACACAGTGTTTACAGGGTGTGTGGGTTCTCTAACATTAACACACAGTGTTTACAGGGTGTGTGGGTTCTCTAACATTAACACACAGTGTTTACAGGGTGTGTGGGTTCTCTAACATTAACACACAGTGTTTACAGGGTGTGTGGGTTCTCTAACATTAACACACAGTGTTTACAGGGTGTGTGGGTTCTCTAACATTAACACACAGTGTTTACAGGGTGTGTGGGTTCTCTAACATTAACACACAGTGTTTACAGGGTGTGTGGGTTCTCTAACATTAACACACAGTGTTTACAGGGTGTGTGGGTTCTCTAACATTAACACACAGTGTTTACAGGGTGTGTGGGTTCTCTAACATTAACACACAGTGTTTACAGGGTGTGTGGGTTCTCTAACATTAACACACAGTGTTTACAGGGTGTGTGGGTTCTCTAACATTAACACACAGTGTTTACAGGGTGTGTGGGTTCTCTAACATTAACACACAGTGTTTACAGGGTGTGTGGGTTCTCTAACATTAACACACAGTGTTTACAGGGTGTGTGGGTTCTCTAACATTAACACACAGTGTTTACAGGGTGTGTGGGTTCTCTAACATTAACACACAGTGTTTACAGGGTGTGTGGGTTCTCTAACATTAACACACAGTGTTTACAGGGTGTGTGGGTTCTCTAACATTAACACACAGTGTTTACAGGGTGTGTGGGTTCTCTAACATTAACACACAGTGTTTACAGGGTGTGTGGGTTCTCTAACATTAACACACAGTGTTTACAGGGTGTGTGGGTTCTCTAACATTAACACACAGTGTTTACAGGGTGTGTGGGTTCTCTAACATTAACACACAGTGTTTACAGGGTGTGTGGGTTCTCTAACATTAACACACAGTGTTTACAGGGTGTGTGGGTTCTCTAACATTAACACACAGTGTTTACAGGGTGTGTGGGTTCTCTAACATTAACACACAGTGTTTACAGGGTGTGTGGGTTCTCTAACATTAACACACAGTGTTTACAGGGTGTGTGGGTTCTCTAACATTAACACACAGTGTTTACAGGGTGTGTGGGTTCTCTAACATTAACACACAGTGTTTACAGGGTGTGTGGGTTCTCTAACATTAACACACAGTGTTTACAGGGTGTGTGGGTTCTCTAACATTAACACACAGTGTTTACAGGGTGTGTGGGTTCTCTAACATTAACACACAGTGTTTACAGGGTGTGTGGGTTCTCTAACATTAACACACAGTGTTTACAGGGTGTGTGGGTTCTCTAACATTAACACACAGTGTTTACAGGGTGTGTGGGTTCTCTAACATTAACACACAGTGTTTACAGGGTGTGTGGGTTCTCTAACATTAACACACAGTGTTTACAGGGTGTGTGGGTTCTCTAACATTAACACACAGTGTTTACAGGGTGTGTGGGTTCTCTAACATTAACACACAGTGTTTACAGGGTGTGTGGGTTCTCTAACATTAACACACAGTGTTTACAGGGTGTGTGGGTTCTCTAACATTAACACACAGTGTTTACAGGGTGTGTGGGTTCTCTAACATTAACACACAGTGTTTACAGGGTGTGTGGGTTCTCTAACATTAACACACAGTGTTTACAGGGTGTGTGGGTTCTCTAACATTAACACACAGTGTTTACAGGGTGTGTGGGTTCTCTAACATTAACACACAGTGTTTACAGGGTGTGTGGGTTCTCTAACATTAACACACAGTGTTTACAGGGTGTGTGGGTTCTCTAACATTAACACACAGTGTTTACAGGGTGTGTGGGTTCTCTAACATTAACACACAGTGTTTACAGGGTGTGTGGGTTCTCTAACATTAACACACAGTGTTTACAGGGTGTGTGGGTTCTCTAACATTAACACACAGTGTTTACAGGGTGTGTGGGTTCTCTAACATTAACACACAGTGTTTACAGGGTGTGTGGGTTCTCTAACATTAACACACAGTGTTTACAGGGTGTGTGGGTTCTCTAACATTAACACACAGTGTTTACAGGGTGTGTGGGTTCTCTAACATTAACACACAGTGTTTACAGGGTGTGTGGGTTCTCTAACATTAACACACAGTGTTTACAGGGTGTGTGGGTTCTCTAACATTAACACACAGTGTTTACAGGGTGTGTGGGTTCTCTAACATTAACACACAGTGTTTACAGGGTGTGTGGGTTCTCTAACATTAACACACAGTGTTTACAGGGTGTGTGGGTTCTCTAACATTAACACACAGTGTTTACAGGGTGTGTGGGTTCTCTAACATTAACACACAGTGTTTACAGGGTGTGTGGGTTCTCTAACATTAACACACAGTGTTTACAGGGTGTGTGGGTTCTCTAACATTAACACACAGTGTTTACAGGGTGTGTGGGTTCTCTAACATTAACACACAGTGTTTACAGGGTGTGTGGGTTCTCTAACATTAACACACAGTGTTTACAGGGTGTGTGGGTTCTCTAACATTAACACACAGTGTTTACAGGGTGTGTGGGTTCTCTAACATTAACACACAGTGTTTACAGGGTGTGTGGGTTCTCTAACATTAACACACAGTGTTTACAGGGTGTGTGGGTTCTCTAACATTAACACACAGTGTTTACAGGGTGTGTGGGTTCTCTAACATTAACACACAGTGTTTACAGGGTGTGTGGGTTCTCTAACATTAACACACAGTGTTTACAGGGTGTGTGGGTTCTCTAACATTAACACACAGTGTTTACAGGGTGTGTGGGTTCTCTAACATTAACACACAGTGTTTACAGGGTGTGTGGGTTCTCTAACATTAACACACAGTGTTTACAGGGTGTGTGGGTTCTCTAACATTAACACACAGTGTTTACAGGGTGTGTGGGTTCTCTAACATTAACACACAGTGTTTACAGGGTGTGTGGGTTCTCTAACATTAACACACAGTGTTTACAGGGTGTGTGGGTTCTCTAACATTAACACACAGTGTTTACAGGGTGTGTGGGTTCTCTAACATTAACACACAGTGTTTACAGGGTGTGTGGGTTCTCTAACATTAACACACAGTGTTTACAGGGTGTGTGGGTTCTCTAACATTAACACACAGTGTTTACAGGGTGTGTGGGTTCTCTAACATTAACACACAGTGTTTACAGGGTGTGTGGGTTCTCTAACATTAACACACAGTGTTTACAGGGTGTGTGGGTTCTCTAACATTAACACACAGTGTTTACAGGGTGTGTGGGTTCTCTAACATTAACACACAGTGTTTACAGGGTGTGTGGGTTCTCTAACATTAACACACAGTGTTTACAGGGTGTGTGGGTTCTCTAACATTAACACACAGTGTTTACAGGGTGTGTGGGTTCTCTAACATTAACACACAGTGTTTACAGGGTGTGTGGGTTCTCTAACATTAACACACAGTGTTTACAGGGTGTGTGGGTTCTCTAACATTAACACACAGTGTTTACAGGGTGTGTGGGTTCTCTAACATTAACACACAGTGTTTACAGGGTGTGTGGGTTCTCTAACATTAACACACAGTGTTTACAGGGTGTGTGGGTTCTCTAACATTAACACACAGTGTTTACAGGGTGTGTGGGTTCTCTAACATTAACACACAGTGTTTACAGGGTGTGTGGGTTCTCTAACATTAACACACAGTGTTTACAGGGTGTGTGGGTTCTCTAACATTAACACACAGTGTTTACAGGGTGTGTGGGTTCTCTAACATTAACACACAGTGTTTACAGGGTGTGTGGGTTCTCTAACATTAACACACAGTGTTTACAGGGTGTGTGGGTTCTCTAACATTAACACACAGTGTTTACAGGGTGTGTGGGTTCTCTAACATTAACACACAGTGTTTACAGGGTGTGTGGGTTCTCTAACATTAACACACAGTGTTTACAGGGTGTGTGGGTTCTCTAACATTAACACACAGTGTTTACAGGGTGTGTGGGTTCTCTAACATTAACACACAGTGTTTACAGGGTGTGTGGGTTCTCTAACATTAACACACAGTGTTTACAGGGTGTGTGGGTTCTCTAACATTAACACACAGTGTTTACAGGGTGTGTGGGTTCTCTAACATTAACACACAGTGTTTACAGGGTGTGTGGGTTCTCTAACATTAACACACAGTGTTTACAGGGTGTGTGGGTTCTCTAACATTAACACACAGTGTTTACAGGGTGTGTGGGTTCTCTAACATTAACACACAGTGTTTACAGGGTGTGTGGGTTCTCTAACATTAACACACAGTGTTTACAGGGTGTGTGGGTTCTCTAACATTAACACACAGTGTTTACAGGGTGTGTGGGTTCTCTAACATTAACACACAGTGTTTACAGGGTGTGTGGGTTCTCTAACATTAACACACAGTGTTTACAGGGTGTGTGGGTTCTCTAACATTAACACACAGTGTTTACAGGGTGTGTGGGTTCTCTAACATTAACACACAGTGTTTACAGGGTGTGTGGGTTCTCTAACATTAACACACAGTGTTTACAGGGTGTGTGGGTTCTCTAACATTAACACACAGTGTTTACAGGGTGTGTGGGTTCTCTAACATTAACACACAGTGTTTACAGGGTGTGTGGGTTCTCTAACATTAACACACAGTGTTTACAGGGTGTGTGGGTTCTCTAACATTAACACACAGTGTTTACAGGGTGTGTGGGTTCTCTAACATTAACACACAGTGTTTACAGGGTGTGTGGGTTCTCTAACATTAACACACAGTGTTTACAGGGTGTGTGGGTTCTCTAACATTAACACACAGTGTTTACAGGGTGTGTGGGTTCTCTAACATTAACACACAGTGTTTACAGGGTGTGTGGGTTCTCTAACATTAACACACAGTGTTTACAGGGTGTGTGGGTTCTCTAACATTAACACACAGTGTTTACAGGGTGTGTGGGTTCTCTAACATTAACACACAGTGTTTACAGGGTGTGTGGGTTCTCTAACATTAACACACAGTGTTTACAGGGTGTGTGGGTTCTCTAACATTAACACACAGTGTTTACAGGGTGTGTGGGTTCTCTAACATTAACACACAGTGTTTACAGGGTGTGTGGGTTCTCTAACATTAACACACAGTGTTTACAGGGTGTGTGGGTTCTCTAACATTAACACACAGTGTTTACAGGGTGTGTGGGTTCTCTAACATTAACACACAGTGTTTACAGGGTGTGTGGGTTCTCTAACATTAACACACAGTGTTTACAGGGTGTGTGGGTTCTCTAACATTAACACACAGTGTTTACAGGGTGTGTGGGTTCTCTAACATTAACACACAGTGTTTACAGGGTGTGTGGGTTCTCTAACATTAACACACAGTGTTTACAGGGTGTGTGGGTTCTCTAACATTAACACACAGTGTTTACAGGGTGTGTGGGTTCTCTAACATTAACACACAGTGTTTACAGGGTGTGTGGGTTCTCTAACATTAACACACAGTGTTTACAGGGTGTGTGGGTTCTCTAACATTAACACACAGTGTTTACAGGGTGTGTGGGTTCTCTAACATTAACACACAGTGTTTACAGGGTGTGTGGGTTCTCTAACATTAACACACAGTGTTTACAGGGTGTGTGGGTTCTCTAACATTAACACACAGTGTTTACAGGGTGTGTGGGTTCTCTAACATTAACACACAGTGTTTACAGGGTGTGTGGGTTCTCTAACATTAACACACAGTGTTTACAGGGTGTGTGGGTTCTCTAACATTAACACACAGTGTTTACAGGGTGTGTGGGTTCTCTAACATTAACACACAGTGTTTACAGGGTGTGTGGGTTCTCTAACATTAACACACAGTGTTTACAGGGTGTGTGGGTTCTCTAACATTAACACACAGTGTTTACAGGGTGTGTGGGTTCTCTAACATTAACACACAGTGTTTACAGGGTGTGTGGGTTCTCTAACATTAACACACAGTGTTTACAGGGTGTGTGGGTTCTCTAACATTAACACACAGTGTTTACAGGGTGTGTGGGTTCTCTAACATTAACACACAGTGTTTACAGGGTGTGTGGGTTCTCTAACATTAACACACAGTGTTTACAGGGTGTGTGGGTTCTCTAACATTAACACACAGTGTTTACAGGGTGTGTGGGTTCTCTAACATTAACACACAGTGTTTACAGGGTGTGTGGGTTCTCTAACATTAACACACAGTGTTTACAGGGTGTGTGGGTTCTCTAACATTAACACACAGTGTTTACAGGGTGTGTGGGTTCTCTAACATTAACACACAGTGTTTACAGGGTGTGTGGGTTCTCTAACATTAACACACAGTGTTTACAGGGTGTGTGGGTTCTCTAACATTAACACACAGTGTTTACAGGGTGTGTGGGTTCTCTAACATTAACACACAGTGTTTACAGGGTGTGTGGGTTCTCTAACATTAACACACAGTGTTTACAGGGTGTGTGGGTTCTCTAACATTAACACACAGTGTTTACAGGGTGTGTGGGTTCTCTAACATTAACACACAGTGTTTACAGGGTGTGTGGGTTCTCTAACATTAACACACAGTGTTTACAGGGTGTGTGGGTTCTCTAACATTAACACACAGTGTTTACAGGGTGTGTGGGTTCTCTAACATTAACACACAGTGTTTACAGGGTGTGTGGGTTCTCTAACATTAACACACAGTGTTTACAGGGTGTGTGGGTTCTCTAACATTAACACACAGTGTTTACAGGGTGTGTGGGTTCTCTAACATTAACACACAGTGTTTACAGGGTGTGTGGGTTCTCTAACATTAACACACAGTGTTTACAGGGTGTGTGGGTTCTCTAACATTAACACACAGTGTTTACAGGGTGTGTGGGTTCTCTAACATTAACACACAGTGTTTACAGGGTGTGTGGGTTCTCTAACATTAACACACAGTGTTTACAGGGTGTGTGGGTTCTCTAACATTAACACACAGTGTTTACAGGGTGTGTGGGTTCTCTAACATTAACACACAGTGTTTACAGGGTGTGTGGGTTCTCTAACATTAACACACAGTGTTTACAGGGTGTGTGGGTTCTCTAACATTAACACACAGTGTTTACAGGGTGTGTGGGTTCTCTAACATTAACACACAGTGTTTACAGGGTGTGTGGGTTCTCTAACATTAACACACAGTGTTTACAGGGTGTGTGGGTTCTCTAACATTAACACACAGTGTTTACAGGGTGTGTGGGTTCTCTAACATTAACACACAGTGTTTACAGGGTGTGTGGGTTCTCTAACATTAACACACAGTGTTTACAGGGTGTGTGGGTTCTCTAACATTAACACACAGTGTTTACAGGGTGTGTGGGTTCTCTAACATTAACACACAGTGTTTACAGGGTGTGTGGGTTCTCTAACATTAACACACAGTGTTTACAGGGTGTGTGGGTTCTCTAACATTAACACACAGTGTTTACAGGGTGTGTGGGTTCTCTAACATTAACACACAGTGTTTACAGGGTGTGTGGGTTCTCTAACATTAACACACAGTGTTTACAGGGTGTGTGGGTTCTCTAACATTAACACACAGTGTTTACAGGGTGTGTGGGTTCTCTAACATTAACACACAGTGTTTACAGGGTGTGTGGGTTCTCTAACATTAACACACAGTGTTTACAGGGTGTGTGGGTTCTCTAACATTAACACACAGTGTTTACAGGGTGTGTGGGTTCTCTAACATTAACACACAGTGTTTACAGGGTGTGTGGGTTCTCTAACATTAACACACAGTGTTTACAGGGTGTGTGGGTTCTCTAACATTAACACACAGTGTTTACAGGGTGTGTGGGTTCTCTAACATTAACACACAGTGTTTACAGGGTGTGTGGGTTCTCTAACATTAACACACAGTGTTTACAGGGTGTGTGGGTTCTCTAACATTAACACACAGTGTTTACAGGGTGTGTGGGTTCTCTAACATTAACACACAGTGTTTACAGGGTGTGTGGGTTCTCTAACATTAACACACAGTGTTTACAGGGTGTGTGGGTTCTCTAACATTAACACACAGTGTTTACAGGGTGTGTGGGTTCTCTAACATTAACACACAGTGTTTACAGGGTGTGTGGGTTCTCTAACATTAACACACAGTGTTTACAGGGTGTGTGGGTTCTCTAACATTAACACACAGTGTTTACAGGGTGTGTGGGTTCTCTAACATTAACACACAGTGTTTACAGGGTGTGTGGGTTCTCTAACATTAACACACAGTGTTTACAGGGTGTGTGGGTTCTCTAACATTAACACACAGTGTTTACAGGGTGTGTGGGTTCTCTAACATTAACACACAGTGTTTACAGGGTGTGTGGGTTCTCTAACATTAACACACAGTGTTTACAGGGTGTGTGGG
The DNA here is from genome assembly GCF_017639515.1 of Carcharodon carcharias. Classification (NCBI taxonomy): domain Eukaryota; kingdom Metazoa; phylum Chordata; class Chondrichthyes; order Lamniformes; family Lamnidae; genus Carcharodon; species Carcharodon carcharias. Next base: position 1,000,841 of record NW_024470677.1, read on the forward strand.
TTCTCTAACATTAACACACAGTGTTTACAGGGTGTGTGGGTTCTCTAACATTAACACACAGTGTTTACAGGGTGTGTGGGTTCTCTAACATTAACACACAGTGTTTACAGGGTGTGTGGGTTCTCTAACATTAACACACAGTGTTTACAGGGTGTGTGGGTTCTCTAACATTAACACACAGTGTTTACAGGGTGTGTGGGTTCTCTAACATTAACACACAGTGTTTACAGGGTGTGTGGGTTCTCTAACATTAACACACAGTGTTTACAGGGTGTGTGGGTTCTCTAACATTAACACACAGTGTTTACAGGGTGTGTGGGTTCTCTAACATTAACACACAGTGTTTACAGGGTGTGTGGGTTCTCTAACATTAACACACAGTGTTTACAGGGTGTGTGGGTTCTCTAACATTAACACACAGTGTTTACAGGGTGTGTGGGTTCTCTAACATTAACACACAGTGTTTACAGGGTGTGTGGGTTCTCTAACATTAACACACAGTGTTTACAGGGTGTGTGGGTTCTCTAACATTAACACACAGTGTTTACAGGGTGTGTGGGTTCTCTAACATTAACACACAGTGTTTACAGGGTGTGTGGGTTCTCTAACATTAACACACAGTGTTTACAGGGTGTGTGGGTTCTCTAACATTAACACACAGTGTTTACAGGGTGTGTGGGTTCTCTAACATTAACACACAGTGTTTACAGGGTGTGTGGGTTCTCTAACATTAACACACAGTGTTTACAGGGTGTGTGGGTTCTCTAACATTAACACACAGTGTTTACAGGGTGTGTGGGTTCTCTAACATTAACACACAGTGTTTACAGGGTGTGTGGGTTCTCTAACATTAACACACAGTGTTTACAGGGTGTGTGGGTTCTCTAACATTAACACACAGTGTTTACAGGGTGTGTGGGTTCTCTAACATTAACACACAGTGTTTACAGGGTGTGTGGGTTCTCTAACATTAACACACAGTGTTTACAGGGTGTGTGGGTTCTCTAACATTAACACACAGTGTTTACAGGGTGTGTGGGTTCTCTAACATTAACACACAGTGTTTACAGGGTGTGTGGGTTCTCTAACATTAACACACAGTGTTTACAGGGTGTGTGGGTTCTCTAACATTAACACACAGTGTTTACAGGGTGTGTGGGTTCTCTAACATTAACACACAGTGTTTACAGGGTGTGTGGGTTCTCTAACATTAACACACAGTGTTTACAGGGTGTGTGGGTTCTCTAACATTAACACACAGTGTTTACAGGGTGTGTGGGTTCTCTAACATTAACACACAGTGTTTACAGGGTGTGTGGGTTCTCTAACATTAACACACAGTGTTTACAGGGTGTGTGGGTTCTCTAACATTAACACACAGTGTTTACAGGGTGTGTGGGTTCTCTAACATTAACACACAGTGTTTACAGGGTGTGTGGGTTCTCTAACATTAACACACAGTGTTTACAGGGTGTGTGGGTTCTCTAACATTAACACACAGTGTTTACAGGGTGTGTGGGTTCTCTAACATTAACACACAGTGTTTACAGGGTGTGTGGGTTCTCTAACATTAACACACAGTGTTTACAGGGTGTGTGGGTTCTCTAACATTAACACACAGTGTTTACAGGGTGTGTGGGTTCTCTAACATTAACACACAGTGTTTACAGGGTGTGTGGGTTCTCTAACATTAACACACAGTGTTTACAGGGTGTGTGGGTTCTCTAACATTAACACACAGTGTTTACAGGGTGTGTGGGTTCTCTAACATTAACACACAGTGTTTACAGGGTGTGTGGGTTCTCTAACATTAACACACAGTGTTTACAGGGTGTGTGGGTTCTCTAACATTAACACACAGTGTTTACAGGGTGTGTGGGTTCTCTAACATTAACACACAGTGTTTACAGGGTGTGTGGGTTCTCTAACATTAACACACAGTGTTTACAGGGTGTGTGGGTTCTCTAACATTAACACACAGTGTTTACAGGGTGTGTGGGTTCTCTAACATTAACACACAGTGTTTACAGGGTGTGTGGGTTCTCTAACATTAACACACAGTGTTTACAGGGTGTGTGGGTTCTCTAACATTAACACACAGTGTTTACAGGGTGTGTGGGTTCTCTAACATTAACACACAGTGTTTACAGGGTGTGTGGGTTCTCTAACATTAACACACAGTGTTTACAGGGTGTGTGGGTTCTCTAACATTAACACACAGTGTTTACAGGGTGTGTGGGTTCTCTAACATTAACACACAGTGTTTACAGGGTGTGTGGGTTCTCTAACATTAACACACAGTGTTTACAGGGTGTGTGGGTTCTCTAACATTAACACACAGTGTTTACAGGGTGTGTGGGTTCTCTAACATTAACACACAGTGTTTACAGGGTGTGTGGGTTCTCTAACATTAACACACAGTGTTTACAGGGTGTGTGGGTTCTCTAACATTAACACACAGTGTTTACAGGGTGTGTGGGTTCTCTAACATTAACACACAGTGTTTACAGGGTGTGTGGGTTCTCTAACATTAACACACAGTGTTTACAGGGTGTGTGGGTTCTCTAACATTAACACACAGTGTTTACAGGGTGTGTGGGTTCTCTAACATTAACACACAGTGTTTACAGGGTGTGTGGGTTCTCTAACATTAACACACAGTGTTTACAGGGTGTGTGGGTTCTCTAACATTAACACACAGTGTTTACAGGGTGTGTGGGTTCTCTAACATTAACACACAGTGTTTACAGGGTGTGTGGGTTCTCTAACATTAACACACAGTGTTTACAGGGTGTGTGGGTTCTCTAACATTAACACACAGTGTTTACAGGGTGTGTGGGTTCTCTAACATTAACACACAGTGTTTACAGGGTGTGTGGGTTCTCTAACATTAACACACAGTGTTTACAGGGTGTGTGGGTTCTCTAACATTAACACACAGTGTTTACAGGGTGTGTGGGTTCTCTAACATTAACACACAGTGTTTACAGGGTGTGTGGGTTCTCTAACATTAACACACAGTGTTTACAGGGTGTGTGGGTTCTCTAACATTAACACACAGTGTTTACAGGGTGTGTGGGTTCTCTAACATTAACACACAGTGTTTACAGGGTGTGTGGGTTCTCTAACATTAACACACAGTGTTTACAGGGTGTGTGGGTTCTCTAACATTAACACACAGTGTTTACAGGGTGTGTGGGTTCTCTAACATTAACACACAGTGTTTACAGGGTGTGTGGGTTCTCTAACATTAACACACAGTGTTTACAGGGTGTGTGGGTTCTCTAACATTAACACACAGTGTTTACAGGGTGTGTGGGTTCTCTAACATTAACACACAGTGTTTACAGGGTGTGTGGGTTCTCTAACATTAACACACAGTGTTTACAGGGTGTGTGGGTTCTCTAACATTAACACACAGTGTTTACAGGGTGTGTGGGTTCTCTAACATTAACACACAGTGTTTACAGGGTGTGTGGGTTCTCTAACATTAACACACAGTGTTTACAGGGTGTGTGGGTTCTCTAACATTAACACACAGTGTTTACAGGGTGTGTTAATGTTAGAGAACCCACACACCCTGTAAACACTGTGTGTTAATGTTAGAGAACCCACACACCCTGTAAACACTGTGTGTTAATGTTAGAGAACCCACACACCCTGTAAACACTGTGTGTTAATGTTAGAGAACCCACACACCTGTAAACACTGTGTGTTAATGTTAGAGAACCCACACACCCTGTAAACACTGTGTGTTAATGTTAGAGAACCCACACACCCTGTAAACACTGTGTGTTAATGTTAGAGAACCCACACACCCTGTAAACACTGTGTGTTAATGTTAGAGAACCCACACACCCTGTAAACACTGTGTGTTAATGTTAGAGAACCCACACACCCTGTAAACACTGTGTGTTAATGTTAGAGAACCCACACACCCTGTAAACACTGTGTGTTAATGTTAGAGAACCCACACACCCTGTAAACACTGTGTGTTAATGTTAGAGAACCCACACACCCTGTAAACACTGTGTGTTAATGTTAGAGAACCCACACACCCTGTAAACACTGTGTGTTAATGTTAGAGAACCCACACACCCTGTAAACACTGTGTGTTAATGTTAGAGAACCCACACACCCTGTAAACACTGTGTGTTAATGTTAGAGAACCCACACACCCTGTAAACACTGTGTGTTAATGTTAGAGAACCCACACACCCTGTAAACACTGTGTGTTAATGTTAGAGAACCCACACACCCTGTAAACACTGTGTGTTAATGTTAGAGAACCCACACACCCTGTAAACACTGTGTGTTAATGTTAGAGAACCCACACACCCTGTAAACACTGTGTGTTAATGTTAGAGAACCCACACACCCTGTAAACACTGTGTGTTAATGTTAGAGAACCCACACACCCTGTAAACACTGTGTGTTAATGTTAGAGAACCCACACACCCTGTAAACACTGTGTGTTAATGTTAGAGAACCCACACACCCTGTAAACACTGTGTGTTAATGTTAGAGAACCCACACACCCTGTAAACACTGTGTGTTAATGTTAGAGAACCCACACACCCTGTAAACACTGTGTGTTAATGTTAGAGAACCCACACACCCTGTAAACACTGTGTGTTAATGTTAGAGAACCCACACACCCTGTAAACACTGTGTGTTAATGTTAGAGAACCCACACACCCTGTAAACACTGTGTGTTAATGTTAGAGAACCCACACACCCTGTAAACACTGTGTGTTAATGTTAGAGAACCCACACACCCTGTAAACACTGTGTGTTAATGTTAGAGAACCCACACACCCTGTAAACACTGTGTGTTAATGTTAGAGAACCCACACACCCTGTAAACACTGTGTGTTAATGTTAGAGAACCCACACACCCTGTAAACACTGTGTGTTAATGTTAGAGAACCCACACACCCTGTAAACACTGTGTGTTAATGTTAGAGAACCCACACACCCTGTAAACACTGTGTGTTAATGTTAGAGAACCCACACACCCTGTAAACACTGTGTGTTAATGTTAGAGAACCCACACACCCTGTAAACACTGTGTGTTAATGTTAGAGAACCCACACACCCTGTAAACACTGTGTGTTAATGTTAGAGAACCCACACACCCTGTAAACACTGTGTGTTAATGTTAGAGAACCCACACACCCTGTAAACACTGTGTGTTAATGTTAGAGAACCCACACACCCTGTAAACACTGTGTGTTAATGTTAGAGAACCCACACACCCTGTAAACACTGTGTGTTAATGTTAGAGAACCCACACACCCTGTAAACACTGTGTGTTAATGTTAGAGAACCCACACACCCTGTAAACACTGTGTGTTAATGTTAGAGAACCCACACACCCTGTAAACACTGTGTGTTAATGTTAGAGAACCCACACACCCTGTAAACACTGTGTGTTAATGTTAGAGAACCCACACACCCTGTAAACACTGTGTGTTAATGTTAGAGAACCCACACACCCTGTAAACACTGTGTGTTAATGTTAGAGAACCCACACACCCTGTAAACACTGTGTGTTAATGTTAGAGAACCCACACACCCTGTAAACACTGTGTGTTAATGTTAGAGAACCCACACACCCTGTAAACACTGTGTGTTAATGTTAGAGAACCCACACACCCTGTAAACACTGTGTGTTAATGTTAGAGAACCCACACACCCTGTAAACACTGTGTGTTAATGTTAGAGAACCCACACACCCTGTAAACACTGTGTGTTAATGTTAGAGAACCCACACACCCTGTAAACACTGTGTGTTAATGTTAGAGAACCCACACACCCTGTAAACACTGTGTGTTAATGTTAGAGAACCCACACACCCTGTAAACACTGTGTGTTAATGTTAGAGAACCCACACACCCTGTAAACACTGTGTGTTAATGTTAGAGAACCCACACACCCTGTAAACACTGTGTGTTAATGTTAGAGAACCCACACACCCTGTAAACACTGTGTGTTAATGTTAGAGAACCCACACACCCTGTAAACACTGTGTGTTAATGTTAGAGAACCCACACACCCTGTAAACACTGTGTGTTAATGTTAGAGAACCCACACACCCTGTAAACACTGTGTGTTAATGTTAGAGAACCCACACACCCTGTAAACACTGTGTGTTAATGTTAGAGAACCCACACACCCTGTAAACACTGTGTGTTAATGTTAGAGAACCCACACACCCTGTAAACACTGTGTGTTAATGTTAGAGAACCCACACACCCTGTAAACACTGTGTGTTAATGTTAGAGAACCCACACACCCTGTAAACACTGTGTGTTAATGTTAGAGAACCCACACACCCTGTAAACACTGTGTGTTAATGTTAGAGAACCCACACACCCTGTAAACACTGTGTGTTAATGTTAGAGAACCCACACACCCTGTAAACACTGTGTGTTAATGTTAGAGAACCCACACACCCTGTAAACACTGTGTGTTAATGTTAGAGAACCCACACACCCTGTAAACACTGTGTGTTAATGTTAGAGAACCCACACACCCTGTAAACACTGTGTGTTAATGTTAGAGAACCCACACACCCTGTAAACACTGTGTGTTAATGTTAGAGAACCCACACACCCTGTAAACACTGTGTGTTAATGTTAGAGAACCCACACACCCTGTAAACACTGTGTGTTAATGTTAGAGAACCCACACACCCTGTAAACACTGTGTGTTAATGTTAGAGAACCCACACACCCTGTAAACACTGTGTGTTAATGTTAGAGAACCCACACACCCTGTAAACACTGTGTGTTAATGTTAGAGAACCCACACACCCTGTAAACACTGTGTGTTAATGTTAGAGAACCCACACACCCTGTAAACACTGTGTGTTAATGTTAGAGAACCCACACACCCTGTAAACACTGTGTGTTAATGTTAGAGAACCCACACACCCTGTAAACACTGTGTGTTAATGTTAGAGAACCCACACACCCTGTAAACACTGTGTGTTAATGTTAGAGAACCCACACACCCTGTAAACACTGTGTGTTAATGTTAGAGAACCCACACACCCTGTAAACACTGTGTGTTAATGTTAGAGAACCCACACACCCTGTAAACACTGTGTGTTAATGTTAGAGAACCCACACACCCTGTAAACACTGTGTGTTAATGTTAGAGAACCCACACACCCTGTAAACACTGTGTGTTAATGTTAGAGAACCCACACACCCTGTAAACACTGTGTGTTAATGTTAGAGAACCCACACACCCTGTAAACACTGTGTGTTAATGTTAGAGAACCCACACACCCTGTAAACACTGTGTGTTAATGTTAGAGAACCCACACACCCTGTAAACACTGTGTGTTAATGTTAGAGAACCCACACACCCTGTAAACACTGTGTGTTAATGTTAGAGAACCCACACACCCTGTAAACACTGTGTGTTAATGTTAGAGAACCCACACACCCTGTAAACACTGTGTGTTAATGTTAGAGAACCCACACACCCTGTAAACACTGTGTGTTAATGTTAGAGAACCCACACACCCTGTAAACACTGTGTGTTAATGTTAGAGAACCCACACACCCTGTAAACACTGTGTGTTAATGTTAGAGAACCCACACACCCTGTAAACACTGTGTGTTAATGTTAGAGAACCCACACACCCTGTAAACACTGTGTGTTAATGTTAGAGAACCCACACACCCTGTAAACACTGTGTGTTAATGTTAGAGAACCCACACACCCTGTAAACACTGTGTGTTAATGTTAGAGAACCCACACACCCTGTAAACACTGTGTGTTAATGTTAGAGAACCCACACACCCTGTAAACACTGTGTGTTAATGTTAGAGAACCCACACACCCTGTAAACACTGTGTGTTAATGTTAGAGAACCCACACACCCTGTAAACACTGTGTGTTAATGTTAGAGAACCCACACACCCTGTAAACACTGTGTGTTAATGTTAGAGAACCCACACACCCTGTAAACACTGTGTGTTAATGTTAGAGAACCCACACACCCTGTAAACACTGTGTGTTAATGTTAGAGAACCCACACACCCTGTAAACACTGTGTGTTAATGTTAGAGAACCCACACACCCTGTAAACACTGTGTGTTAATGTTAGAGAACCCACACACCCTGTAAACACTGTGTGTTAATGTTAGAGAACCCACACACCCTGTAAACACTGTGTGTTAATGTTAGAGAACCCACACACCCTGTAAACACTGTGTGTTAATGTTAGAGAACCCACACACCCTGTAAACACTGTGTGTTAATGTTAGAGAACCCACACACCCTGTAAACACTGTGTGTTAATGTTAGAGAACCCACACACCCTGTAAACACTGTGTGTTAATGTTAGAGAACCCACACACCCTGTAAACACTGTGTGTTAATGTTAGAGAACCCACACACCCTGTAAACACTGTGTGTTAATGTTAGAGAACCCACACACCCTGTAAACACTGTGTGTTAATGTTAGAGAACCCACACACCCTGTAAACACTGTGTGTTAATGTTAGAGAACCCACACACCCTGTAAACACTGTGTGTTAATGTTAGAGAACCCACACACCCTGTAAACACTGTGTGTTAATGTTAGAGAACCCACACACCCTGTAAACACTGTGTGTTAATGTTAGAGAACCCACACACCCTGTAAACACTGTGTGTTAATGTTAGAGAACCCACACACCCTGTAAACACTGTGTGTTAATGTTAGAGAACCCACACACCCTGTAAACACTGTGTGTTAATGTTAGAGAACCCACACACCCTGTAAACACTGTGTGTTAATGTTAGAGAACCCACACACCCTGTAAACACTGTGTGTTAATGTTAGAGAACCCACACACCCTGTAAACACTGTGTGTTAATGTTAGAGAACCCACACACCCTGTAAACACTGTGTGTTAATGTTAGAGAACCCACACACCCTGTAAACACTGTGTGTTAATGTTAGAGAACCCACACACCCTGTAAACACTGTGTGTTAATGTTAGAGAACCCACACACCCTGTAAACACTGTGTGTTAATGTTAGAGAACCCACACACCCTGTAAACACTGTGTGTTAATGTTAGAGAACCCACACACCCTGTAAACACTGTGTGTTAATGTTAGAGAACCCACACACCCTGTAAACACTGTGTGTTAATGTTAGAGAACCCACACACCCTGTAAACACTGTGTGTTAATGTTAGAGAACCCACACACCCTGTAAACACTGTGTGTTAATGTTAGAGAACCCACACACCCTGTAAACACTGTGTGTTAATGTTAGAGAACCCACACACCCTGTAAACACTGTGTGTTAATGTTAGAGAACCCACACACCCTGTAAACACTGTGTGTTAATGTTAGAGAACCCACACACCCTGTAAACACTGTGTGTTAATGTTAGAGAACCCACACACCCTGTAAACACTGTGTGTTAATGTTAGAGAACCCACACACCCTGTAAACACTGTGTGTTAATGTTAGAGAACCCACACACCCTGTAAACACTGTGTGTTAATGTTAGAGAACCCACACACCCTGTAAACACTGTGTGTTAATGTTAGAGAACCCACACACCCTGTAAACACTGTGTGTTAATGTTAGAGAACCCACACACCCTGTAAACACTGTGTGTTAATGTTAGAGAACCCACACACCCTGTAAACACTGTGTGTTAATGTTAGAGAACCCACACACCCTGTAAACACTGTGTGTTAATGTTAGAGAACCCACACACCCTGTAAACACTGTGTGTTAATGTTAGAGAACCCACACACCCTGTAAACACTGTGTGTTAATGTTAGAGAACCCACACACCCTGTAAACACTGTGTGTTAATGTTAGAGAACCCACACACCCTGTAAACACTGTGTGTTAATGTTAGAGAACCCACACACCCTGTAAACACTGTGTGTTAATGTTAGAGAACCCACACACCCTGTAAACACTGTGTGTTAATGTTAGAGAACCCACACACCCTGTAAACACTGTGTGTTAATGTTAGAGAACCCACACACCCTGTAAACACTGTGTGTTAATGTTAGAGAACCCACACACCCTGTAAACACTGTGTGTTAATGTTAGAGAACCCACACACCCTGTAAACACTGTGTGTTAATGTTAGAGAACCCACACACCCTGTAAACACTGTGTGTTAATGTTAGAGAACCCACACACCCTGTAAACACTGTGTGTTAATGTTAGAGAACCCACACACCCTGTAAACACTGTGTGTTAATGTTAGAGAACCCACACACCCTGTAAACACTGTGTGTTAATGTTAGAGAACCCACACACCCTGTAAACACTGTGTGTTAATGTTAGAGAACCCACACACCCTGTAAACACTGTGTGTTAATGTTAGAGAACCCACACACCCTGTAAACACTGTGTGTTAATGTTAGAGAACCCACACACCCTGTAAACACTGTGTGTTAATGTTAGAGAACCCACACACCCTGTAAACACTGTGTGTTAATGTTAGAGAACCCACACACCCTGTAAACACTGTGTGTTAATGTTAGAGAACCCACACACCCTGTAAACACTGTGTGTTAATGTTAGAGAACCCACACACCCTGTAAACACTGTGTGTTAATGTTAGAGAACCCACACACCCTGTAAACACTGTGTGTTAATGTTAGAGAACCCACACACCCTGTAAACACTGTGTGTTAATGTTAGAGAACCCACACACCCTGTAAACACTGTGTGTTAATGTTAGAGAACCCACACACCCTGTAAACACTGTGTGTTAATGTTAGAGAACCCACACACCCTGTAAACACTGTGTGTTAATGTTAGAGAACCCACACACCCTGTAAACACTGTGTGTTAATGTTAGAGAACCCACACACCCTGTAAACACTGTGTGTTAATGTTAGAGAACCCACACACCCTGTAAACACTGTGTGTTAATGTTAGAGAACCCACACACCCTGTAAACACTGTGTGTTAATGTTAGAGAACCCACACACCCTGTAAACACTGTGTGTTAATGTTAGAGAACCCACACACCCTGTAAACACTGTGTGTTAATGTTAGAGAACCCACACACCCTGTAAACACTGTGTGTTAATGTTAGAGAACCCACACACCCTGTAAACACTGTGTGTTAATGTTAGAGAACCCACACACCCTGTAAACACTGTGTGTTAATGTTAGAGAACCCACACACCCTGTAAACACTGTGTGTTAATGTTAGAGAACCCACACACCCTGTAAACACTGTGTGTTAATGTTAGAGAACCCACACACCCTGTAAACACTGTGTGTTAATGTTAGAGAACCCACACACCCTGTAAACACTGTGTGTTAATGTTAGAGAACCCACACACCCTGTAAACACTGTGTGTTAATGTTAGAGAACCCACACACCCTGTAAACACTGTGTGTTAATGTTAGAGAACCCACACACCCTGTAAACACTGTGTGTTAATGTTAGAGAACCCACACACCCTGTAAACACTGTGTGTTAATGTTAGAGAACCCACACACCCTGTAAACACTGTGTGTTAATGTTAGAGAACCCACACACCCTGTAAACACTGTGTGTTAATGTTAGAGAACCCACACACCCTGTAAACACTGTGTGTTAATGTTAGAGAACCCACACACCCTGTAAACACTGTGTGTTAATGTTAGAGAACCCACACACCCTGTAAACACTGTGTGTTAATGTTAGAGAACCCACACACCCTGTAAACACTGTGTGTTAATGTTAGAGAACCCACACACCCTGTAAACACTGTGTGTTAATGTTAGAGAACCCACACACCCTGTAAACACTGTGTGTTAATGTTAGAGAACCCACACACCCTGTAAACACTGTGTGTTAATGTTAGAGAACCCACACACCCTGTAAACACTGTGTGTTAATGTTAGAGAACCCACACACCCTGTAAACACTGTGTGTTAATGTTAGAGAACCCACACACCCTGTAAACACTGTGTGTTAATGTTAGAGAACCCACACACCCTGTAAACACTGTGTGTTAATGTTAGAGAACCCACACACCCTGTAAACACTGTGTGTTAATGTTAGAGAACCCACACACCCTGTAAACACTGTGTGTTAATGTTAGAGAACCCACACACCCTGTAAACACTGTGTGTTAATGTTAGAGAACCCACACACCCTGTAAACACTGTGTGTTAATGTTAGAGAACCCACACACCCTGTAAACACTGTGTGTTAATGTTAGAGAACCCACACACCCTGTAAACACTGTGTGTTAATGTTAGAGAACCCACACACCCTGTAAACACTGTGTGTTAATGTTAGAGAACCCACACACCCTGTAAACACTGTGTGTTAATGTTAGAGAACCCACACACCCTGTAAACACTGTGTGTTAATGTTAGAGAACCCACACACCCTGTAAACACTGTGTGTTAATGTTAGAGAACCCACACACCCTGTAAACACTGTGTGTTAATGTTAGAGAACCCACACACCCTGTAAACACTGTGTGTTAATGTTAGAGAACCCACACACCCTGTAAACACTGTGTGTTAATGTTAGAGAACCCACACACCCTGTAAACACTGTGTGTTAATGTTAGAGAACCCACACACCCTGTAAACACTGTGTGTTAATGTTAGAGAACCCACACACCCTGTAAACACTGTGTGTTAATGTTAGAGAACCCACACACCCTGTAAACACTGTGTGTTAATGTTAGAGAACCCACACACCCTGTAAACACTGTGTGTTAATGTTAGAGAACCCACACACCCTGTAAACACTGTGTGTTAATGTTAGAGAACCCACACACCCTGTAAACACTGTGTGTTAATGTTAGAGAACCCACACACCCTGTAAACACTGTGTGTTAATGTTAGAGAACCCACACACCCTGTAAACACTGTGTGTTAATGTTAGAGAACCCACACACCCTGTAAACACTGTGTGTTAATGTTAGAGAACCCACACACCCTGTAAACACTGTGTGTTAATGTTAGAGAACCCACACACCCTGTAAACACTGTGTGTTAATGTTAGAGAACCCACACACCCTGTAAACACTGTGTGTTAATGTTAGAGAACCCACACACCCTGTAAACACTGTGTGTTAATGTTAGAGAACCCACACACCCTGTAAACACTGTGTGTTAATGTTAGAGAACCCACACACCCTGTAAACACTGTGTGTTAATGTTAGAGAACCCACACACCCTGTAAACACTGTGTGTTAATGTTAGAGAACCCACACACCCTGTAAACACTGTGTGTTAATGTTAGAGAACCCACACACCCTGTAAACACTGTGTGTTAATGTTAGAGAACCCACACACCCTGTAAACACTGTGTGTTAATGTTAGAGAACCCACACACCCTGTAAACACTGTGTGTTAATGTTAGAGAACCCACACACCCTGTAAACACTGTGTGTTAATGTTAGAGAACCCACACACCCTGTAAACACTGTGTGTTAATGTTAGAGAACCCACACACCCTGTAAACACTGTGTGTTAATGTTAGAGAACCCACACACCCTGTAAACACTGTGTGTTAATGTTAGAGAACCCACACACCCTGTAAACACTGTGTGTTAATGTTAGAGAACCCACACACCCTGTAAACACTGTGTGTTAATGTTAGAGAACCCACACACCCTGTAAACACTGTGTGTTAATGTTAGAGAACCCACACACCCTGTAAACACTGTGTGTTAATGTTAGAGAACCCACACACCCTGTAAACACTGTGTGTTAATGTTAGAGAACCCACACACCCTGTAAACACTGTGTGTTAATGTTAGAGAACCCACACACCCTGTAAACACTGTGTGTTAATGTTAGAGAACCCACACACCCTGTAAACACTGTGTGTTAATGTTAGAGAACCCACACACCCTGTAAACACTGTGTGTTAATGTTAGAGAACCCACACACCCTGTAAACACTGTGTGTTAATGTTAGAGAACCCACACACCCTGTAAACACTGTGTGTTAATGTTAGAGAACCCACACACCCTGTAAACACTGTGTGTTAATGTTAGAGAACCCACACACCCTGTAAACACTGTGTGTTAATGTTAGAGAACCCACACACCCTGTAAACACTGTGTGTTAATGTTAGAGAACCCACACACCCTGTAAACACTGTGTGTTAATGTTAGAGAACCCACACACCCTGTAAACACTGTGTGTTAATGTTAGAGAACCCACACACCCTGTAAACACTGTGTGTTAATGTTAGAGAACCCACACACCCTGTAAACACTGTGTGTTAATGTTAGAGAACCCACACACCCTGTAAACACTGTGTGTTAATGTTAGAGAACCCACACACCCTGTAAACACTGTGTGTTAATGTTAGAGAACCCACACACCCTGTAAACACTGTGTGTTAATGTTAGAGAACCCACACACCCTGTAAACACTGTGTGTTAATGTTAGAGAACCCACACACCCTGTAAACACTGTGTGTTAATGTTAGAGAACCCACACACCCTGTAAACACTGTGTGTTAATGTTAGAGAACCCACACACCCTGTAAACACTGTGTGTTAATGTTAGAGAACCCACACACCCTGTAAACACTGTGTGTTAATGTTAGAGAACCCACACACCCTGTAAACACTGTGTGTTAATGTTAGAGAACCCACACACCCTGTAAACACTGTGTGTTAATGTTAGAGAACCCACACACCCTGTAAACACTGTGTGTTAATGTTAGAGAACCCACACACCCTGTAAACACTGTGTGTTAATGTTAGAGAACCCACACACCCTGTAAACACTGTGTGTTAATGTTAGAGAACCCACACACCCTGTAAACACTGTGTGTTAATGTTAGAGAACCCACACACCCTGTAAACACTGTGTGTTAATGTTAGAGAACCCACACACCCTGTAAACACTGTGTGTTAATGTTAGAGAACCCACACACCCTGTAAACACTGTGTGTTAATGTTAGAGAACCCACACACCCTGTAAACACTGTGTGTTAATGTTAGAGAACCCACACACCCTGTAAACACTGTGTGTTAATGTTAGAGAACCCACACACCCTGTAAACACTGTGTGTTAATGTTAGAGAACCCACACACCCTGTAAACACTGTGTGTTAATGTTAGAGAACCCACACACCCTGTAAACACTGTGTGTTAATGTTAGAGAACCCACACACCCTGTAAACACTGTGTGTTAATGTTAGAGAACCCACACACCCTGTAAACACTGTGTGTTAATGTTAGAGAACCCACACACCCTGTAAACACTGTGTGTTAATGTTAGAGAACCCACACACCCTGTAAACACTGTGTGTTAATGTTAGAGAACCCACACACCCTGTAAACACTGTGTGTTAATGTTAGAGAACCCACACACCCTGTAAACACTGTGTGTTAATGTTAGAGAACCCACACACCCTGTAAACACTGTGTGTTAATGTTAGAGAACCCACACACCCTGTAAACACTGTGTGTTAATGTTAGAGAACCCACACACCCTGTAAACACTGTGTGTTAATGTTAGAGAACCCACACACCCTGTAAACACTGTGTGTTAATGTTAGAGAACCCACACACCCTGTAAACACTGTGTGTTAATGTTAGAGAACCCACACACCCTGTAAACACTGTGTGTTAATGTTAGAGAACCCACACACCCTGTAAACACTGTGTGTTAATGTTAGAGAACCCACACACCCTGTAAACACTGTGTGTTAATGTTAGAGAACCCACACACCCTGTAAACACTGTGTGTTAATGTTAGAGAACCCACACACCCTGTAAACACTGTGTGTTAATGTTAGAGAACCCACACACCCTGTAAACACTGTGTGTTAATGTTAGAGAACCCACACACCCTGTAAACACTGTGTGTTAATGTTAGAGAACCCACACACCCTGTAAACACTGTGTGTTAATGTTAGAGAACCCACACACCCTGTAAACACTGTGTGTTAATGTTAGAGAACCCACACACCCTGTAAACACTGTGTGTTAATGTTAGAGAACCCACACACCCTGTAAACACTGTGTGTTAATGTTAGAGAACCCACACACCCTGTAAACACTGTGTGTTAATGTTAGAGAACCCACACACCCTGTAAACACTGTGTGTTAATGTTAGAGAACCCACACACCCTGTAAACACTGTGTGTTAATGTTAGAGAACCCACACACCCTGTAAACACTGTGTGTTAATGTTAGAGAACCCACACACCCTGTAAACACTGTGTGTTAATGTTAGAGAACCCACACACCCTGTAAACACTGTGTGTTAATGTTAGAGAACCCACACACCCTGTAAACACTGTGTGTTAATGTTAGAGAACCCACACACCCTGTAAACACTGTGTGTTAATGTTAGAGAACCCACACACCCTGTAAACACTGTGTGTTAATGTTAGAGAACCCACACACCCTGTAAACACTGTGTGTTAATGTTAGAGAACCCACACACCCTGTAAACACTGTGTGTTAATGTTAGAGAACCCACACACCCTGTAAACACTGTGTGTTAATGTTAGAGAACCCACACACCCTGTAAACACTGTGTGTTAATGTTAGAGAACCCACACACCCTGTAAACACTGTGTGTTAATGTTAGAGAACCCACACACCCTGTAAACACTGTGTGTTAATGTTAGAGAACCCACACACCCTGTAAACACTGTGTGTTAATGTTAGAGAACCCACACACCCTGTAAACACTGTGTGTTAATGTTAGAGAACCCACACACCCTGTAAACACTGTGTGTTAATGTTAGAGAACCCACACACCCTGTAAACACTGTGTGTTAATGTTAGAGAACCCACACACCCTGTAAACACTGTGTGTTAATGTTAGAGAACCCACACACCCTGTAAACACTGTGTGTTAATGTTAGAGAACCCACACACCCTGTAAACACTGTGTGTTAATGTTAGAGAACCCACACACCCTGTAAACACTGTGTGTTAATGTTAGAGAACCCACACACCCTGTAAACACTGTGTGTTAATGTTAGAGAACCCACACACCCTGTAAACACTGTGTGTTAATGTTAGAGAACCCACACACCCTGTAAACACTGTGTGTTAATGTTAGAGAACCCACACACCCTGTAAACACTGTGTGTTAATGTTAGAGAACCCACACACCCTGTAAACACTGTGTGTTAATGTTAGAGAACCCACACACCCTGTAAACACTGTGTGTTAATGTTAGAGAACCCACACACCCTGTAAACACTGTGTGTTAATGTTAGAGAACCCACACACCCTGTAAACACTGTGTGTTAATGTTAGAGAACCCACACACCCTGTAAACACTGTGTGTTAATGTTAGAGAACCCACACACCCTGTAAACACTGTGTGTTAATGTTAGAGAACCCACACACCCTGTAAACACTGTGTGTTAATGTTAGAGAACCCACACACCCTGTAAACACTGTGTGTTAATGTTAGAGAACCCACACACCCTGTAAACACTGTGTGTTAATGTTAGAGAACCCACACACCCTGTAAACACTGTGTGTTAATGTTAGAGAACCCACACACCCTGTAAACACTGTGTGTTAATGTTAGAGAACCCACACACCCTGTAAACACTGTGTGTTAATGTTAGAGAACCCACACACCCTGTAAACACTGTGTGTTAATGTTAGAGAACCCACACACCCTGTAAACACTGTGTGTTAATGTTAGAGAACCCACACACCCTGTAAACACTGTGTGTTAATGTTAGAGAACCCACACACCCTGTAAACACTGTGTGTTAATGTTAGAGAACCCACACACCCTGTAAACACTGTGTGTTAATGTTAGAGAACCCACACACCCTGTAAACACTGTGTGTTAATGTTAGAGAACCCACACACCCTGTAAACACTGTGTGTTAATGTTAGAGAACCCACACACCCTGTAAACACTGTGTGTTAATGTTAGAGAACCCACACACCCTGTAAACACTGTGTGTTAATGTTAGAGAACCCACACACCCTGTAAACACTGTGTGTTAATGTTAGAGAACCCACACACCCTGTAAACACTGTGTGTTAATGTTAGAGAACCCACACACCCTGTAAACACTGTGTGTTAATGTTAGAGAACCCACACACCCTGTAAACACTGTGTGTTAATGTTAGAGAACCCACACACCCTGTAAACACTGTGTGTTAATGTTAGAGAACCCACACACCCTGTAAACACTGTGTGTTAATGTTAGAGAACCCACACACCCTGTAAACACTGTGTGTTAATGTTAGAGAACCCACACACCCTGTAAACACTGTGTGTTAATGTTAGAGAACCCACACACCCTGTAAACACTGTGTGTTAATGTTAGAGAACCCACACACCCTGTAAACACTGTGTGTTAATGTTAGAGAACCCACACACCCTGTAAACACTGTGTGTTAATGTTAGAGAACCCACACACCCTGTAAACACTGTGTGTTAATGTTAGAGAACCCACACACCCTGTAAACACTGTGTGTTAATGTTAGAGAACCCACACACCCTGTAAACACTGTGTGTTAATGTTAGAGAACCCACACACCCTGTAAACACTGTGTGTTAATGTTAGAGAACCCACACACCCTGTAAACACTGTGTGTTAATGTTAGAGAACCCACACACCCTGTAAACACTGTGTGTTAATGTTAGAGAACCCACACACCCTGTAAACACTGTGTGTTAATGTTAGAGAACCCACACACCCTGTAAACACTGTGTGTTAATGTTAGAGAACCCACACACCCTGTAAACACTGTGTGTTAATGTTAGAGAACCCACACACCCTGTAAACACTGTGTGTTAATGTTAGAGAACCCACACACCCTGTAAACACTGTGTGTTAATGTTAGAGAACCCACACACCCTGTAAACACTGTGTGTTAATGTTAGAGAACCCACACACCCTGTAAACACTGTGTGTTAATGTTAGAGAACCCACACACCCTGTAAACACTGTGTGTTAATGTTAGAGAACCCACACACCCTGTAAACACTGTGTGTTAATGTTAGAGAACCCACACACCCTGTAAACACTGTGTGTTAATGTTAGAGAACCCACACACCCTGTAAACACTGTGTGTTAATGTTAGAGAACCCACACACCCTGTAAACACTGTGTGTTAATGTTAGAGAACCCACACACCCTGTAAACACTGTGTGTTAATGTTAGAGAACCCACACACCCTGTAAACACTGTGTGTTAATGTTAGAGAACCCACACACCCTGTAAACACTGTGTGTTAATGTTAGAGAACCCACACACCCTGTAAACACTGTGTGTTAATGTTAGAGAACCCACACACCCTGTAAACACTGTGTGTTAATGTTAGAGAACCCACACACCCTGTAAACACTGTGTGTTAATGTTAGAGAACCCACACACCCTGTAAACACTGTGTGTTAATGTTAGAGAACCCACACACCCTGTAAACACTGTGTGTTAATGTTAGAGAACCCACACACCCTGTAAACACTGTGTGTTAATGTTAGAGAACCCACACACCCTGTAAACACTGTGTGTTAATGTTAGAGAACCCACACACCCTGTAAACACTGTGTGTTAATGTTAGAGAACCCACACACCCTGTAAACACTGTGTGTTAATGTTAGAGAACCCACACACCCTGTAAACACTGTGTGTTAATGTTAGAGAACCCACACACCCTGTAAACACTGTGTGTTAATGTTAGAGAACCCACACACCCTGTAAACACTGTGTGTTAATGTTAGAGAACCCACACACCCTGTAAACACTGTGTGTTAATGTTAGAGAACCCACACACCCTGTAAACACTGTGTGTTAATGTTAGAGAACCCACACACCCTGTAAACACTGTGTGTTAATGTTAGAGAACCCACACACCCTGTAAACACTGTGTGTTAATGTTAGAGAACCCACACACCCTGTAAACACTGTGTGTTAATGTTAGAGAACCCACACACCCTGTAAACACTGTGTGTTAATGTTAGAGAACCCACACACCCTGTAAACACTGTGTGTTAATGTTAGAGAACCCACACACCCTGTAAACACTGTGTGTTAATGTTAGAGAACCCACACACCCTGTAAACACTGTGTGTTAATGTTAGAGAACCCACACACCCTGTAAACACTGTGTGTTAATGTTAGAGAACCCACACACCCTGTAAACACTGTGTGTTAATGTTAGAGAACCCACACACCCTGTAAACACTGTGTGTTAATGTTAGAGAACCCACACACCCTGTAAACACTGTGTGTTAATGTTAGAGAACCCACACACCCTGTAAACACTGTGTGTTAATGTTAGAGAACCCACACACCCTGTAAACACTGTGTGTTAATGTTAGAGAACCCACACACCCTGTAAACACTGTGTGTTAATGTTAGAGAACCCACACACCCTGTAAACACTGTGTGTTAATGTTAGAGAACCCACACACCCTGTAAACACTGTGTGTTAATGTTAGAGAACCCACACACCCTGTAAACACTGTGTGTTAATGTTAGAGAACCCACACACCCTGTAAACACTGTGTGTTAATGTTAGAGAACCCACACACCCTGTAAACACTGTGTGTTAATGTTAGAGAACCCACACACCCTGTAAACACTGTGTGTTAATGTTAGAGAACCCACACACCCTGTAAACACTGTGTGTTAATGTTAGAGAACCCACACACCCTGTAAACACTGTGTGTTAATGTTAGAGAACCCACACACCCTGTAAACACTGTGTGTTAATGTTAGAGAACCCACACACCCTGTAAACACTGTGTGTTAATGTTAGAGAACCCACACACCCTGTAAACACTGTGTGTTAATGTTAGAGAACCCACACACCCTGTAAACACTGTGTGTTAATGTTAGAGAACCCACACACCCTGTAAACACTGTGTGTTAATGTTAGAGAACCCACACACCCTGTAAACACTGTGTGTTAATGTTAGAGAACCCACACACCCTGTAAACACTGTGTGTTAATGTTAGAGAACCCACACACCCTGTAAACACTGTGTGTTAATGTTAGAGAACCCACACACCCTGTAAACACTGTGTGTTAATGTTAGAGAACCCACACACCCTGTAAACACTGTGTGTTAATGTTAGAGAACCCACACACCCTGTAAACACTGTGTGTTAATGTTAGAGAACCCACACACCCTGTAAACACTGTGTGTTAATGTTAGAGAACCCACACACCCTGTAAACACTGTGTGTTAATGTTAGAGAACCCACACACCCTGTAAACACTGTGTGTTAATGTTAGAGAACCCACACACCCTGTAAACACTGTGTGTTAATGTTAGAGAACCCACACACCCTGTAAACACTGTGTGTTAATGTTAGAGAACCCACACACCCTGTAAACACTGTGTGTTAATGTTAGAGAACCCACACACCCTGTAAACACTGTGTGTTAATGTTAGAGAACCCACACACCCTGTAAACACTGTGTGTTAATGTTAGAGAACCCACACACCCTGTAAACACTGTGTGTTAATGTTAGAGAACCCACACACCCTGTAAACACTGTGTGTTAATGTTAGAGAACCCACACACCCTGTAAACACTGTGTGTTAATGTTAGAGAACCCACACACCCTGTAAACACTGTGTGTTAATGTTAGAGAACCCACACACCCTGTAAACACTGTGTGTTAATGTTAGAGAACCCACACACCCTGTAAACACTGTGTGTTAATGTTAGAGAACCCACACACCCTGTAAACACTGTGTGTTAATGTTAGAGAACCCACACACCCTGTAAACACTGTGTGTTAATGTTAGAGAACCCACACACCCTGTAAACACTGTGTGTTAATGTTAGAGAACCCACACACCCTGTAAACACTGTGTGTTAATGTTAGAGAACCCACACACCCTGTAAACACTGTGTGTTAATGTTAGAGAACCCACACACCCTGTAAACACTGTGTGTTAATGTTAGAGAACCCACACACCCTGTAAACACTGTGTGTTAATGTTAGAGAACCCACACACCCTGTAAACACTGTGTGTTAATGTTAGAGAACCCACACACCCTGTAAACACTGTGTGTTAATGTTAGAGAACCCACACACCCTGTAAACACTGTGTGTTAATGTTAGAGAACCCACACACCCTGTAAACACTGTGTGTTAATGTTAGAGAACCCACACACCCTGTAAACACTGTGTGTTAATGTTAGAGAACCCACACACCCTGTAAACACTGTGTGTTAATGTTAGAGAACCCACACACCCTGTAAACACTGTGTGTTAATGTTAGAGAACCCACACACCCTGTAAACACTGTGTGTTAATGTTAGAGAACCCACACACCCTGTAAACACTGTGTGTTAATGTTAGAGAACCCACACACCCTGTAAACACTGTGTGTTAATGTTAGAGAACCCACACACCCTGTAAACACTGTGTGTTAATGTTAGAGAACCCACACACCCTGTAAACACTGTGTGTTAATGTTAGAGAACCCACACACCCTGTAAACACTGTGTGTTAATGTTAGAGAACCCACACACCCTGTAAACACTGTGTGTTAATGTTAGAGAACCCACACACCCTGTAAACACTGTGTGTTAATGTTAGAGAACCCACACACCCTGTAAACACTGTGTGTTAATGTTAGAGAACCCACACACCCTGTAAACACTGTGTGTTAATGTTAGAGAACCCACACACCCTGTAAACACTGTGTGTTAATGTTAGAGAACCCACACACCCTGTAAACACTGTGTGTTAATGTTAGAGAACCCACACACCCTGTAAACACTGTGTGTTAATGTTAGAGAACCCACACACCCTGTAAACACTGTGTGTTAATGTTAGAGAACCCACACACCCTGTAAACACTGTGTGTTAATGTTAGAGAACCCACACACCCTGTAAACACTGTGTGTTAATGTTAGAGAACCCACACACCCTGTAAACACTGTGTGTTAATGTTAGAGAACCCACACACCCTGTAAACACTGTGTGTTAATGTTAGAGAACCCACACACCCTGTAAACACTGTGTGTTAATGTTAGAGAACCCACACACCCTGTAAACACTGTGTGTTAATGTTAGAGAACCCACACACCCTGTAAACACTGTGTGTTAATGTTAGAGAACCCACACACCCTGTAAACACTGTGTGTTAATGTTAGAGAACCCACACACCCTGTAAACACTGTGTGTTAATGTTAGAGAACCCACACACCCTGTAAACACTGTGTGTTAATGTTAGAGAACCCACACACCCTGTAAACACTGTGTGTTAATGTTAGAGAACCCACACACCCTGTAAACACTGTGTGTTAATGTTAGAGAACCCACACACCCTGTAAACACTGTGTGTTAATGTTAGAGAACCCACACACCCTGTAAACACTGTGTGTTAATGTTAGAGAACCCACACACCCTGTAAACACTGTGTGTTAATGTTAGAGAACCCACACACCCTGTAAACACTGTGTGTTAATGTTAGAGAACCCACACACCCTGTAAACACTGTGTGTTAATGTTAGAGAACCCACACACCCTGTAAACACTGTGTGTTAATGTTAGAGAACCCACACACCCTGTAAACACTGTGTGTTAATGTTAGAGAACCCACACACCCTGTAAACACTGTGTGTTAATGTTAGAGAACCCACACACCCTGTAAACACTGTGTGTTAATGTTAGAGAACCCACACACCCTGTAAACACTGTGTGTTAATGTTAGAGAACCCACACACCCTGTAAACACTGTGTGTTAATGTTAGAGAACCCACACACCCTGTAAACACTGTGTGTTAATGTTAGAGAACCCACACACCCTGTAAACACTGTGTGTTAATGTTAGAGAACCCACACACCCTGTAAACACTGTGTGTTAATGTTAGAGAACCCACACACCCTGTAAACACTGTGTGTTAATGTTAGAGAACCCACACACCCTGTAAACACTGTGTGTTAATGTTAGAGAACCCACACACCCTGTAAACACTGTGTGTTAATGTTAGAGAACCCACACACCCTGTAAACACTGTGTGTTAATGTTAGAGAACCCACACACCCTGTAAACACTGTGTGTTAATGTTAGAGAACCCACACACCCTGTAAACACTGTGTGTTAATGTTAGAGAACCCACACACCCTGTAAACACTGTGTGTTAATGTTAGAGAACCCACACACCCTGTAAACACTGTGTGTTAATGTTAGAGAACCCACACACCCTGTAAACACTGTGTGTTAATGTTAGAGAACCCACACACCCTGTAAACACTGTGTGTTAATGTTAGAGAACCCACACACCCTGTAAACACTGTGTGTTAATGTTAGAGAACCCACACACCCTGTAAACACTGTGTGTTAATGTTAGAGAACCCACACACCCTGTAAACACTGTGTGTTAATGTTAGAGAACCCACACACCCTGTAAACACTGTGTGTTAATGTTAGAGAACCCACACACCCTGTAAACACTGTGTGTTAATGTTAGAGAACCCACACACCCTGTAAACACTGTGTGTTAATGTTAGAGAACCCACACACCCTGTAAACACTGTGTGTTAATGTTAGAGAACCCACACACCCTGTAAACACTGTGTGTTAATGTTAGAGAACCCACACACCCTGTAAACACTGTGTGTTAATGTTAGAGAACCCACACACCCTGTAAACACTGTGTGTTAATGTTAGAGAACCCACACACCCTGTAAACACTGTGTGTTAATGTTAGAGAACCCACACACCCTGTAAACACTGTGTGTTAATGTTAGAGAACCCACACACCCTGTAAACACTGTGTGTTAATGTTAGAGAACCCACACACCCTGTAAACACTGTGTGTTAATGTTAGAGAACCCACACACCCTGTAAACACTGTGTGTTAATGTTAGAGAACCCACACACCCTGTAAACACTGTGTGTTAATGTTAGAGAACCCACACACCCTGTAAACACTGTGTGTTAATGTTAGAGAACCCACACACCCTGTAAACACTGTGTGTTAATGTTAGAGAACCCACACACCCTGTAAACACTGTGTGTTAATGTTAGAGAACCCACACACCCTGTAAACACTGTGTGTTAATGTTAGAGAACCCACACACCCTGTAAACACTGTGTGTTAATGTTAGAGAACCCACACACCCTGTAAACACTGTGTGTTAATGTTAGAGAACCCACACACCCTGTAAACACTGTGTGTTAATGTTAGAGAACCCACACACCCTGTAAACACTGTGTGTTAATGTTAGAGAACCCACACACCCTGTAAACACTGTGTGTTAATGTTAGAGAACCCACACACCCTGTAAACACTGTGTGTTAATGTTAGAGAACCCACACACCCTGTAAACACTGTGTGTTAATGTTAGAGAACCCACACACCCTGTAAACACTGTGTGTTAATGTTAGAGAACCCACACACCCTGTAAACACTGTGTGTTAATGTTAGAGAACCCACACACCCTGTAAACACTGTGTGTTAATGTTAGAGAACCCACACACCCTGTAAACACTGTGTGTTAATGTTAGAGAACCCACACACCCTGTAAACACTGTGTGTTAATGTTAGAGAACCCACACACCCTGTAAACACTGTGTGTTAATGTTAGAGAACCCACACACCCTGTAAACACTGTGTGTTAATGTTAGAGAACCCACACACCCTGTAAACACTGTGTGTTAATGTTAGAGAACCCACACACCCTGTAAACACTGTGTGTTAATGTTAGAGAACCCACACACCCTGTAAACACTGTGTGTTAATGTTAGAGAACCCACACACCCTGTAAACACTGTGTGTTAATGTTAGAGAACCCACACACCCTGTAAACACTGTGTGTTAATGTTAGAGAACCCACACACCCTGTAAACACTGTGTGTTAATGTTAGAGAACCCACACACCCTGTAAACACTGTGTGTTAATGTTAGAGAACCCACACACCCTGTAAACACTGTGTGTTAATGTTAGAGAACCCACACACCCTGTAAACACTGTGTGTTAATGTTAGAGAACCCACACACCCTGTAAACACTGTGTGTTAATGTTAGAGAACCCACACACCCTGTAAACACTGTGTGTTAATGTTAGAGAACCCACACACCCTGTAAACACTGTGTGTTAATGTTAGAGAACCCACACACCCTGTAAACACTGTGTGTTAATGTTAGAGAACCCACACACCCTGTAAACACTGTGTGTTAATGTTAGAGAACCCACACACCCTGTAAACACTGTGTGTTAATGTTAGAGAACCCACACACCCTGTAAACACTGTGTGTTAATGTTAGAGAACCCACACACCCTGTAAACACTGTGTGTTAATGTTAGAGAACCCACACACCCTGTAAACACTGTGTGTTAATGTTAGAGAACCCACACACCCTGTAAACACTGTGTGTTAATGTTAGAGAACCCACACACCCTGTAAACACTGTGTGTTAATGTTAGAGAACCCACACACCCTGTAAACACTGTGTGTTAATGTTAGAGAACCCACACACCCTGTAAACACTGTGTGTTAATGTTAGAGAACCCACACACCCTGTAAACACTGTGTGTTAATGTTAGAGAACCCACACACCCTGTAAACACTGTGTGTTAATGTTAGAGAACCCACACACCCTGTAAACACTGTGTGTTAATGTTAGAGAACCCACACACCCTGTAAACACTGTGTGTTAATGTTAGAGAACCCACACACCCTGTAAACACTGTGTGTTAATGTTAGAGAACCCACACACCCTGTAAACACTGTGTGTTAATGTTAGAGAACCCACACACCCTGTAAACACTGTGTGTTAATGTTAGAGAACCCACACACCCTGTAAACACTGTGTGTTAATGTTAGAGAACCCACACACCCTGTAAACACTGTGTGTTAATGTTAGAGAACCCACACACCCTGTAAACACTGTGTGTTAATGTTAGAGAACCCACACACCCTGTAAACACTGTGTGTTAATGTTAGAGAACCCACACACCCTGTAAACACTGTGTGTTAATGTTAGAGAACCCACACACCCTGTAAACACTGTGTGTTAATGTTAGAGAACCCACACACCCTGTAAACACTGTGTGTTAATGTTAGAGAACCCACACACCCTGTAAACACTGTGTGTTAATGTTAGAGAACCCACACACCCTGTAAACACTGTGTGTTAATGTTAGAGAACCCACACACCCTGTAAACACTGTGTGTTAATGTTAGAGAACCCACACACCCTGTAAACACTGTGTGTTAATGTTAGAGAACCCACACACCCTGTAAACACTGTGTGTTAATGTTAGAGAACCCACACACCCTGTAAACACTGTGTGTTAATGTTAGAGAACCCACACACCCTGTAAACACTGTGTGTTAATGTTAGAGAACCCACACACCCTGTAAACACTGTGTGTTAATGTTAGAGAACCCACACACCCTGTAAACACTGTGTGTTAATGTTAGAGAACCCACACACCCTGTAAACACTGTGTGTTAATGTTAGAGAACCCACACACCCTGTAAACACTGTGTGTTAATGTTAGAGAACCCACACACCCTGTAAACACTGTGTGTTAATGTTAGAGAACCCACACACCCTGTAAACACTGTGTGTTAATGTTAGAGAACCCACACACCCTGTAAACACTGTGTGTTAATGTTAGAGAACCCACACACCCTGTAAACACTGTGTGTTAATGTTAGAGAACCCACACACCCTGTAAACACTGTGTGTTAATGTTAGAGAACCCACACACCCTGTAAACACTGTGTGTTAATGTTAGAGAACCCACACACCCTGTAAACACTGTGTGTTAATGTTAGAGAACCCACACACCCTGTAAACACTGTGTGTTAATGTTAGAGAACCCACACACCCTGTAAACACTGTGTGTTAATGTTAGAGAACCCACACACCCTGTAAACACTGTGTGTTAATGTTAGAGAACCCACACACCCTGTAAACACTGTGTGTTAATGTTAGAGAACCCACACACCCTGTAAACACTGTGTGTTAATGTTAGAGAACCCACACACCCTGTAAACACTGTGTGTTAATGTTAGAGAACCCACACACCCTGTAAACACTGTGTGTTAATGTTAGAGAACCCACACACCCTGTAAACACTGTGTGTTAATGTTAGAGAACCCACACACCCTGTAAACACTGTGTGTTAATGTTAGAGAACCCACACACCCTGTAAACACTGTGTGTTAATGTTAGAGAACCCACACACCCTGTAAACACTGTGTGTTAATGTTAGAGAACCCACACACCCTGTAAACACTGTGTGTTAATGTTAGAGAACCCACACACCCTGTAAACACTGTGTGTTAATGTTAGAGAACCCACACACCCTGTAAACACTGTGTGTTAATGTTAGAGAACCCACACACCCTGTAAACACTGTGTGTTAATGTTAGAGAACCCACACACCCTGTAAACACTGTGTGTTAATGTTAGAGAACCCACACACCCTGTAAACACTGTGTGTTAATGTTAGAGAACCCACACACCCTGTAAACACTGTGTGTTAATGTTAGAGAACCCACACACCCTGTAAACACTGTGTGTTAATGTTAGAGAACCCACACACCCTGTAAACACTGTGTGTTAATGTTAGAGAACCCACACACCCTGTAAACACTGTGTGTTAATGTTAGAGAACCCACACACCCTGTAAACACTGTGTGTTAATGTTAGAGAACCCACACACCCTGTAAACACTGTGTGTTAATGTTAGAGAACCCACACACCCTGTAAACACTGTGTGTTAATGTTAGAGAACCCACACACCCTGTAAACACTGTGTGTTAATGTTAGAGAACCCACACACCCTGTAAACACTGTGTGTTAATGTTAGAGAACCCACACACCCTGTAAACACTGTGTGTTAATGTTAGAGAACCCACACACCCTGTAAACACTGTGTGTTAATGTTAGAGAACCCACACACCCTGTAAACACTGTGTGTTAATGTTAGAGAACCCACACACCCTGTAAACACTGTGTGTTAATGTTAGAGAACCCACACACCCTGTAAACACTGTGTGTTAATGTTAGAGAACCCACACACCCTGTAAACACTGTGTGTTAATGTTAGAGAACCCACACACCCTGTAAACACTGTGTGTTAATGTTAGAGAACCCACACACCCTGTAAACACTGTGTGTTAATGTTAGAGAACCCACACACCCTGTAAACACTGTGTGTTAATGTTAGAGAACCCACACACCCTGTAAACACTGTGTGTTAATGTTAGAGAACCCACACACCCTGTAAACACTGTGTGTTAATGTTAGAGAACCCACACACCCTGTAAACACTGTGTGTTAATGTTAGAGAACCCACACACCCTGTAAACACTGTGTGTTAATGTTAGAGAACCCACACACCCTGTAAACACTGTGTGTTAATGTTAGAGAACCCACACACCCTGTAAACACTGTGTGTTAATGTTAGAGAACCCACACACCCTGTAAACACTGTGTGTTAATGTTAGAGAACCCACACACCCTGTAAACACTGTGTGTTAATGTTAGAGAACCCACACACCCTGTAAACACTGTGTGTTAATGTTAGAGAACCCACACACCCTGTAAACACTGTGTGTTAATGTTAGAGAACCCACACACCCTGTAAACACTGTGTGTTAATGTTAGAGAACCCACACACCCTGTAAACACTGTGTGTTAATGTTAGAGAACCCACACACCCTGTAAACACTGTGTGTTAATGTTAGAGAACCCACACACCCTGTAAACACTGTGTGTTAATGTTAGAGAACCCACACACCCTGTAAACACTGTGTGTTAATGTTAGAGAACCCACACACCCTGTAAACACTGTGTGTTAATGTTAGAGAACCCACACACCCTGTAAACACTGTGTGTTAATGTTAGAGAACCCACACACCCTGTAAACACTGTGTGTTAATGTTAGAGAACCCACACACCCTGTAAACACTGTGTGTTAATGTTAGAGAACCCACACACCCTGTAAACACTGTGTGTTAATGTTAGAGAACCCACACACCCTGTAAACACTGTGTGTTAATGTTAGAGAACCCACACACCCTGTAAACACTGTGTGTTAATGTTAGAGAACCCACACACCCTGTAAACACTGTGTGTTAATGTTAGAGAACCCACACACCCTGTAAACACTGTGTGTTAATGTTAGAGAACCCACACACCCTGTAAACACTGTGTGTTAATGTTAGAGAACCCACACACCCTGTAAACACTGTGTGTTAATGTTAGAGAACCCACACACCCTGTAAACACTGTGTGTTAATGTTAGAGAACCCACACACCCTGTAAACACTGTGTGTTAATGTTAGAGAACCCACACACCCTGTAAACACTGTGTGTTAATGTTAGAGAACCCACACACCCTGTAAACACTGTGTGTTAATGTTAGAGAACCCACACACCCTGTAAACACTGTGTGTTAATGTTAGAGAACCCACACACCCTGTAAACACTGTGTGTTAATGTTAGAGAACCCACACACCCTGTAAACACTGTGTGTTAATGTTAGAGAACCCACACACCCTGTAAACACTGTGTGTTAATGTTAGAGAACCCACACACCCTGTAAACACTGTGTGTTAATGTTAGAGAACCCACACACCCTGTAAACACTGTGTGTTAATGTTAGAGAACCCACACACCCTGTAAACACTGTGTGTTAATGTTAGAGAACCCACACACCCTGTAAACACTGTGTGTTAATGTTAGAGAACCCACACACCCTGTAAACACTGTGTGTTAATGTTAGAGAACCCACACACCCTGTAAACACTGTGTGTTAATGTTAGAGAACCCACACACCCTGTAAACACTGTGTGTTAATGTTAGAGAACCCACACACCCTGTAAACACTGTGTGTTAATGTTAGAGAACCCACACACCCTGTAAACACTGTGTGTTAATGTTAGAGAACCCACACACCCTGTAAACACTGTGTGTTAATGTTAGAGAACCCACACACCCTGTAAACACTGTGTGTTAATGTTAGAGAACCCACACACCCTGTAAACACTGTGTGTTAATGTTAGAGAACCCACACACCCTGTAAACACTGTGTGTTAATGTTAGAGAACCCACACACCCTGTAAACACTGTGTGTTAATGTTAGAGAACCCACACACCCTGTAAACACTGTGTGTTAATGTTAGAGAACCCACACACCCTGTAAACACTGTGTGTTAATGTTAGAGAACCCACACACCCTGTAAACACTGTGTGTTAATGTTAGAGAACCCACACACCCTGTAAACACTGTGTGTTAATGTTAGAGAACCCACACACCCTGTAAACACTGTGTGTTAATGTTAGAGAACCCACACACCCTGTAAACACTGTGTGTTAATGTTAGAGAACCCACACACCCTGTAAACACTGTGTGTTAATGTTAGAGAACCCACACACCCTGTAAACACTGTGTGTTAATGTTAGAGAACCCACACACCCTGTAAACACTGTGTGTTAATGTTAGAGAACCCACACACCCTGTAAACACTGTGTGTTAATGTTAGAGAACCCACACACCCTGTAAACACTGTGTGTTAATGTTAGAGAACCCACACACCCTGTAAACACTGTGTGTTAATGTTAGAGAACCCACACACCCTGTAAACACTGTGTGTTAATGTTAGAGAACCCACACACCCTGTAAACACTGTGTGTTAATGTTAGAGAACCCACACACCCTGTAAACACTGTGTGTTAATGTTAGAGAACCCACACACCCTGTAAACACTGTGTGTTAATGTTAGAGAACCCACACACCCTGTAAACACTGTGTGTTAATGTTAGAGAACCCACACACCCTGTAAACACTGTGTGTTAATGTTAGAGAACCCACACACCCTGTAAACACTGTGTGTTAATGTTAGAGAACCCACACACCCTGTAAACACTGTGTGTTAATGTTAGAGAACCCACACACCCTGTAAACACTGTGTGTTAATGTTAGAGAACCCACACACCCTGTAAACACTGTGTGTTAATGTTAGAGAACCCACACACCCTGTAAACACTGTGTGTTAATGTTAGAGAACCCACACACCCTGTAAACACTGTGTGTTAATGTTAGAGAACCCACACACCCTGTAAACACTGTGTGTTAATGTTAGAGAACCCACACACCCTGTAAACACTGTGTGTTAATGTTAGAGAACCCACACACCCTGTAAACACTGTGTGTTAATGTTAGAGAACCCACACACCCTGTAAACACTGTGTGTTAATGTTAGAGAACCCACACACCCTGTAAACACTGTGTGTTAATGTTAGAGAACCCACACACCCTGTAAACACTGTGTGTTAATGTTAGAGAACCCACACACCCTGTAAACACTGTGTGTTAATGTTAGAGAACCCACACACCCTGTAAACACTGTGTGTTAATGTTAGAGAACCCACACACCCTGTAAACACTGTGTGTTAATGTTAGAGAACCCACACACCCTGTAAACACTGTGTGTTAATGTTAGAGAACCCACACACCCTGTAAACACTGTGTGTTAATGTTAGAGAACCCACACACCCTGTAAACACTGTGTGTTAATGTTAGAGAACCCACACACCCTGTAAACACTGTGTGTTAATGTTAGAGAACCCACACACCCTGTAAACACTGTGTGTTAATGTTAGAGAACCCACACACCCTGTAAACACTGTGTGTTAATGTTAGAGAACCCACACACCCTGTAAACACTGTGTGTTAATGTTAGAGAACCCACACACCCTGTAAACACTGTGTGTTAATGTTAGAGAACCCACACACCCTGTAAACACTGTGTGTTAATGTTAGAGAACCCACACACCCTGTAAACACTGTGTGTTAATGTTAGAGAACCCACACACCCTGTAAACACTGTGTGTTAATGTTAGAGAACCCACACACCCTGTAAACACTGTGTGTTAATGTTAGAGAACCCACACACCCTGTAAACACTGTGTGTTAATGTTAGAGAACCCACACACCCTGTAAACACTGTGTGTTAATGTTAGAGAACCCACACACCCTGTAAACACTGTGTGTTAATGTTAGAGAACCCACACACCCTGTAAACACTGTGTGTTAATGTTAGAGAACCCACACACCCTGTAAACACTGTGTGTTAATGTTAGAGAACCCACACACCCTGTAAACACTGTGTGTTAATGTTAGAGAACCCACACACCCTGTAAACACTGTGTGTTAATGTTAGAGAACCCACACACCCTGTAAACACTGTGTGTTAATGTTAGAGAACCCACACACCCTGTAAACACTGTGTGTTAATGTTAGAGAACCCACACACCCTGTAAACACTGTGTGTTAATGTTAGAGAACCCACACACCCTGTAAACACTGTGTGTTAATGTTAGAGAACCCACACACCCTGTAAACACTGTGTGTTAATGTTAGAGAACCCACACACCCTGTAAACACTGTGTGTTAATGTTAGAGAACCCACACACCCTGTAAACACTGTGTGTTAATGTTAGAGAACCCACACACCCTGTAAACACTGTGTGTTAATGTTAGAGAACCCACACACCCTGTAAACACTGTGTGTTAATGTTAGAGAACCCACACACCCTGTAAACACTGTGTGTTAATGTTAGAGAACCCACACACCCTGTAAACACTGTGTGTTAATGTTAGAGAACCCACACACCCTGTAAACACTGTGTGTTAATGTTAGAGAACCCACACACCCTGTAAACACTGTGTGTTAATGTTAGAGAACCCACACACCCTGTAAACACTGTGTGTTAATGTTAGAGAACCCACACACCCTGTAAACACTGTGTGTTAATGTTAGAGAACCCACACACCCTGTAAACACTGTGTGTTAATGTTAGAGAACCCACACACCCTGTAAACACTGTGTGTTAATGTTAGAGAACCCACACACCCTGTAAACACTGTGTGTTAATGTTAGAGAACCCACACACCCTGTAAACACTGTGTGTTAATGTTAGAGAACCCACACACCCTGTAAACACTGTGTGTTAATGTTAGAGAACCCACACACCCTGTAAACACTGTGTGTTAATGTTAGAGAACCCACACACCCTGTAAACACTGTGTGTTAATGTTAGAGAACCCACACACCCTGTAAACACTGTGTGTTAATGTTAGAGAACCCACACACCCTGTAAACACTGTGTGTTAATGTTAGAGAACCCACACACCCTGTAAACACTGTGTGTTAATGTTAGAGAACCCACACACCCTGTAAACACTGTGTGTTAATGTTAGAGAACCCACACACCCTGTAAACACTGTGTGTTAATGTTAGAGAACCCACACACCCTGTAAACACTGTGTGTTAATGTTAGAGAACCCACACACCCTGTAAACACTGTGTGTTAATGTTAGAGAACCCACACACCCTGTAAACACTGTGTGTTAATGTTAGAGAACCCACACACCCTGTAAACACTGTGTGTTAATGTTAGAGAACCCACACACCCTGTAAACACTGTGTGTTAATGTTAGAGAACCCACACACCCTGTAAACACTGTGTGTTAATGTTAGAGAACCCACACACCCTGTAAACACTGTGTGTTAATGTTAGAGAACCCACACACCCTGTAAACACTGTGTGTTAATGTTAGAGAACCCACACACCCTGTAAACACTGTGTGTTAATGTTAGAGAACCCACACACCCTGTAAACACTGTGTGTTAATGTTAGAGAACCCACACACCCTGTAAACACTGTGTGTTAATGTTAGAGAACCCACACACCCTGTAAACACTGTGTGTTAATGTTAGAGAACCCACACACCCTGTAAACACTGTGTGTTAATGTTAGAGAACCCACACACCCTGTAAACACTGTGTGTTAATGTTAGAGAACCCACACACCCTGTAAACACTGTGTGTTAATGTTAGAGAACCCACACACCCTGTAAACACTGTGTGTTAATGTTAGAGAACCCACACACCCTGTAAACACTGTGTGTTAATGTTAGAGAACCCACACACCCTGTAAACACTGTGTGTTAATGTTAGAGAACCCACACACCCTGTAAACACTGTGTGTTAATGTTAGAGAACCCACACACCCTGTAAACACTGTGTGTTAATGTTAGAGAACCCACACACCCTGTAAACACTGTGTGTTAATGTTAGAGAACCCACACACCCTGTAAACACTGTGTGTTAATGTTAGAGAACCCACACACCCTGTAAACACTGTGTGTTAATGTTAGAGAACCCACACACCCTGTAAACACTGTGTGTTAATGTTAGAGAACCCACACACCCTGTAAACACTGTGTGTTAATGTTAGAGAACCCACACACCCTGTAAACACTGTGTGTTAATGTTAGAGAACCCACACACCCTGTAAACACTGTGTGTTAATGTTAGAGAACCCACACACCCTGTAAACACTGTGTGTTAATGTTAGAGAACCCACACACCCTGTAAACACTGTGTGTTAATGTTAGAGAACCCACACACCCTGTAAACACTGTGTGTTAATGTTAGAGAACCCACACACCCTGTAAACACTGTGTGTTAATGTTAGAGAACCCACACACCCTGTAAACACTGTGTGTTAATGTTAGAGAACCCACACACCCTGTAAACACTGTGTGTTAATGTTAGAGAACCCACACACCCTGTAAACACTGTGTGTTAATGTTAGAGAACCCACACACCCTGTAAACACTGTGTGTTAATGTTAGAGAACCCACACACCCTGTAAACACTGTGTGTTAATGTTAGAGAACCCACACACCCTGTAAACACTGTGTGTTAATGTTAGAGAACCCACACACCCTGTAAACACTGTGTGTTAATGTTAGAGAACCCACACACCCTGTAAACACTGTGTGTTAATGTTAGAGAACCCACACACCCTGTAAACACTGTGTGTTAATGTTAGAGAACCCACACACCCTGTAAACACTGTGTGTTAATGTTAGAGAACCCACACACCCTGTAAACACTGTGTGTTAATGTTAGAGAACCCACACACCCTGTAAACACTGTGTGTTAATGTTAGAGAACCCACACACCCTGTAAACACTGTGTGTTAATGTTAGAGAACCCACACACCCTGTAAACACTGTGTGTTAATGTTAGAGAACCCACACACCCTGTAAACACTGTGTGTTAATGTTAGAGAACCCACACACCCTGTAAACACTGTGTGTTAATGTTAGAGAACCCACACACCCTGTAAACACTGTGTGTTAATGTTAGAGAACCCACACACCCTGTAAACACTGTGTGTTAATGTTAGAGAACCCACACACCCTGTAAACACTGTGTGTTAATGTTAGAGAACCCACACACCCTGTAAACACTGTGTGTTAATGTTAGAGAACCCACACACCCTGTAAACACTGTGTGTTAATGTTAGAGAACCCACACACCCTGTAAACACTGTGTGTTAATGTTAGAGAACCCACACACCCTGTAAACACTGTGTGTTAATGTTAGAGAACCCACACACCCTGTAAACACTGTGTGTTAATGTTAGAGAACCCACACACCCTGTAAACACTGTGTGTTAATGTTAGAGAACCCACACACCCTGTAAACACTGTGTGTTAATGTTAGAGAACCCACACACCCTGTAAACACTGTGTGTTAATGTTAGAGAACCCACACACCCTGTAAACACTGTGTGTTAATGTTAGAGAACCCACACACCCTGTAAACACTGTGTGTTAATGTTAGAGAACCCACACACCCTGTAAACACTGTGTGTTAATGTTAGAGAACCCACACACCCTGTAAACACTGTGTGTTAATGTTAGAGAACCCACACACCCTGTAAACACTGTGTGTTAATGTTAGAGAACCCACACACCCTGTAAACACTGTGTGTTAATGTTAGAGAACCCACACACCCTGTAAACACTGTGTGTTAATGTTAGAGAACCCACACACCCTGTAAACACTGTGTGTTAATGTTAGAGAACCCACACACCCTGTAAACACTGTGTGTTAATGTTAGAGAACCCACACACCCTGTAAACACTGTGTGTTAATGTTAGAGAACCCACACACCCTGTAAACACTGTGTGTTAATGTTAGAGAACCCACACACCCTGTAAACACTGTGTGTTAATGTTAGAGAACCCACACACCCTGTAAACACTGTGTGTTAATGTTAGAGAACCCACACACCCTGTAAACACTGTGTGTTAATGTTAGAGAACCCACACACCCTGTAAACACTGTGTGTTAATGTTAGAGAACCCACACACCCTGTAAACACTGTGTGTTAATGTTAGAGAACCCACACACCCTGTAAACACTGTGTGTTAATGTTAGAGAACCCACACACCCTGTAAACACTGTGTGTTAATGTTAGAGAACCCACACACCCTGTAAACACTGTGTGTTAATGTTAGAGAACCCACACACCCTGTAAACACTGTGTGTTAATGTTAGAGAACCCACACACCCTGTAAACACTGTGTGTTAATGTTAGAGAACCCACACACCCTGTAAACACTGTGTGTTAATGTTAGAGAACCCACACACCCTGTAAACACTGTGTGTTAATGTTAGAGAACCCACACACCCTGTAAACACTGTGTGTTAATGTTAGAGAACCCACACACCCTGTAAACACTGTGTGTTAATGTTAGAGAACCCACACACCCTGTAAACACTGTGTGTTAATGTTAGAGAACCCACACACCCTGTAAACACTGTGTGTTAATGTTAGAGAACCCACACACCCTGTAAACACTGTGTGTTAATGTTAGAGAACCCACACACCCTGTAAACACTGTGTGTTAATGTTAGAGAACCCACACACCCTGTAAACACTGTGTGTTAATGTTAGAGAACCCACACACCCTGTAAACACTGTGTGTTAATGTTAGAGAACCCACACACCCTGTAAACACTGTGTGTTAATGTTAGAGAACCCACACACCCTGTAAACACTGTGTGTTAATGTTAGAGAACCCACACACCCTGTAAACACTGTGTGTTAATGTTAGAGAACCCACACACCCTGTAAACACTGTGTGTTAATGTTAGAGAACCCACACACCCTGTAAACACTGTGTGTTAATGTTAGAGAACCCACACACCCTGTAAACACTGTGTGTTAATGTTAGAGAACCCACACACCCTGTAAACACTGTGTGTTAATGTTAGAGAAC
The DNA here is from genome assembly GCF_017639515.1 of Carcharodon carcharias. NCBI lineage: Eukaryota > Metazoa > Chordata > Chondrichthyes > Lamniformes > Lamnidae > Carcharodon > Carcharodon carcharias. The sequence continues at coordinate 1,038,891 of NW_024470677.1, forward strand.
CCACACACCCTGTAAACACTGTGTGTTAATGTTAGAGAACCCACACACCCTGTAAACACTGTGTGTTAATGTTAGAGAACCCACACACCCTGTAAACACTGTGTGTTAATGTTAGAGAACCCACACACCCTGTAAACACTGTGTGTTAATGTTAGAGAACCCACACACCCTGTAAACACTGTGTGTTAATGTTAGAGAACCCACACACCCTGTAAACACTGTGTGTTAATGTTAGAGAACCCACACACCCTGTAAACACTGTGTGTTAATGTTAGAGAACCCACACACCCTGTAAACACTGTGTGTTAATGTTAGAGAACCCACACACCCTGTAAACACTGTGTGTTAATGTTAGAGAACCCACACACCCTGTAAACACTGTGTGTTAATGTTAGAGAACCCACACACCCTGTAAACACTGTGTGTTAATGTTAGAGAACCCACACACCCTGTAAACACTGTGTGTTAATGTTAGAGAACCCACACACCCTGTAAACACTGTGTGTTAATGTTAGAGAACCCACACACCCTGTAAACACTGTGTGTTAATGTTAGAGAACCCACACACCCTGTAAACACTGTGTGTTAATGTTAGAGAACCCACACACCCTGTAAACACTGTGTGTTAATGTTAGAGAACCCACACACCCTGTAAACACTGTGTGTTAATGTTAGAGAACCCACACACCCTGTAAACACTGTGTGTTAATGTTAGAGAACCCACACACCCTGTAAACACTGTGTGTTAATGTTAGAGAACCCACACACCCTGTAAACACTGTGTGTTAATGTTAGAGAACCCACACACCCTGTAAACACTGTGTGTTAATGTTAGAGAACCCACACACCCTGTAAACACTGTGTGTTAATGTTAGAGAACCCACACACCCTGTAAACACTGTGTGTTAATGTTAGAGAACCCACACACCCTGTAAACACTGTGTGTTAATGTTAGAGAACCCACACACCCTGTAAACACTGTGTGTTAATGTTAGAGAACCCACACACCCTGTAAACACTGTGTGTTAATGTTAGAGAACCCACACACCCTGTAAACACTGTGTGTTAATGTTAGAGAACCCACACACCCTGTAAACACTGTGTGTTAATGTTAGAGAACCCACACACCCTGTAAACACTGTGTGTTAATGTTAGAGAACCCACACACCCTGTAAACACTGTGTGTTAATGTTAGAGAACCCACACACCCTGTAAACACTGTGTGTTAATGTTAGAGAACCCACACACCCTGTAAACACTGTGTGTTAATGTTAGAGAACCCACACACCCTGTAAACACTGTGTGTTAATGTTAGAGAACCCACACACCCTGTAAACACTGTGTGTTAATGTTAGAGAACCCACACACCCTGTAAACACTGTGTGTTAATGTTAGAGAACCCACACACCCTGTAAACACTGTGTGTTAATGTTAGAGAACCCACACACCCTGTAAACACTGTGTGTTAATGTTAGAGAACCCACACACCCTGTAAACACTGTGTGTTAATGTTAGAGAACCCACACACCCTGTAAACACTGTGTGTTAATGTTAGAGAACCCACACACCCTGTAAACACTGTGTGTTAATGTTAGAGAACCCACACACCCTGTAAACACTGTGTGTTAATGTTAGAGAACCCACACACCCTGTAAACACTGTGTGTTAATGTTAGAGAACCCACACACCCTGTAAACACTGTGTGTTAATGTTAGAGAACCCACACACCCTGTAAACACTGTGTGTTAATGTTAGAGAACCCACACACCCTGTAAACACTGTGTGTTAATGTTAGAGAACCCACACACCCTGTAAACACTGTGTGTTAATGTTAGAGAACCCACACACCCTGTAAACACTGTGTGTTAATGTTAGAGAACCCACACACCCTGTAAACACTGTGTGTTAATGTTAGAGAACCCACACACCCTGTAAACACTGTGTGTTAATGTTAGAGAACCCACACACCCTGTAAACACTGTGTGTTAATGTTAGAGAACCCACACACCCTGTAAACACTGTGTGTTAATGTTAGAGAACCCACACACCCTGTAAACACTGTGTGTTAATGTTAGAGAACCCACACACCCTGTAAACACTGTGTGTTAATGTTAGAGAACCCACACACCCTGTAAACACTGTGTGTTAATGTTAGAGAACCCACACACCCTGTAAACACTGTGTGTTAATGTTAGAGAACCCACACACCCTGTAAACACTGTGTGTTAATGTTAGAGAACCCACACACCCTGTAAACACTGTGTGTTAATGTTAGAGAACCCACACACCCTGTAAACACTGTGTGTTAATGTTAGAGAACCCACACACCCTGTAAACACTGTGTGTTAATGTTAGAGAACCCACACACCCTGTAAACACTGTGTGTTAATGTTAGAGAACCCACACACCCTGTAAACACTGTGTGTTAATGTTAGAGAACCCACACACCCTGTAAACACTGTGTGTTAATGTTAGAGAACCCACACACCCTGTAAACACTGTGTGTTAATGTTAGAGAACCCACACACCCTGTAAACACTGTGTGTTAATGTTAGAGAACCCACACACCCTGTAAACACTGTGTGTTAATGTTAGAGAACCCACACACCCTGTAAACACTGTGTGTTAATGTTAGAGAACCCACACACCCTGTAAACACTGTGTGTTAATGTTAGAGAACCCACACACCCTGTAAACACTGTGTGTTAATGTTAGAGAACCCACACACCCTGTAAACACTGTGTGTTAATGTTAGAGAACCCACACACCCTGTAAACACTGTGTGTTAATGTTAGAGAACCCACACACCCTGTAAACACTGTGTGTTAATGTTAGAGAACCCACACACCCTGTAAACACTGTGTGTTAATGTTAGAGAACCCACACACCCTGTAAACACTGTGTGTTAATGTTAGAGAACCCACACACCCTGTAAACACTGTGTGTTAATGTTAGAGAACCCACACACCCTGTAAACACTGTGTGTTAATGTTAGAGAACCCACACACCCTGTAAACACTGTGTGTTAATGTTAGAGAACCCACACACCCTGTAAACACTGTGTGTTAATGTTAGAGAACCCACACACCCTGTAAACACTGTGTGTTAATGTTAGAGAACCCACACACCCTGTAAACACTGTGTGTTAATGTTAGAGAACCCACACACCCTGTAAACACTGTGTGTTAATGTTAGAGAACCCACACACCCTGTAAACACTGTGTGTTAATGTTAGAGAACCCACACACCCTGTAAACACTGTGTGTTAATGTTAGAGAACCCACACACCCTGTAAACACTGTGTGTTAATGTTAGAGAACCCACACACCCTGTAAACACTGTGTGTTAATGTTAGAGAACCCACACACCCTGTAAACACTGTGTGTTAATGTTAGAGAACCCACACACCCTGTAAACACTGTGTGTTAATGTTAGAGAACCCACACACCCTGTAAACACTGTGTGTTAATGTTAGAGAACCCACACACCCTGTAAACACTGTGTGTTAATGTTAGAGAACCCACACACCCTGTAAACACTGTGTGTTAATGTTAGAGAACCCACACACCCTGTAAACACTGTGTGTTAATGTTAGAGAACCCACACACCCTGTAAACACTGTGTGTTAATGTTAGAGAACCCACACACCCTGTAAACACTGTGTGTTAATGTTAGAGAACCCACACACCCTGTAAACACTGTGTGTTAATGTTAGAGAACCCACACACCCTGTAAACACTGTGTGTTAATGTTAGAGAACCCACACACCCTGTAAACACTGTGTGTTAATGTTAGAGAACCCACACACCCTGTAAACACTGTGTGTTAATGTTAGAGAACCCACACACCCTGTAAACACTGTGTGTTAATGTTAGAGAACCCACACACCCTGTAAACACTGTGTGTTAATGTTAGAGAACCCACACACCCTGTAAACACTGTGTGTTAATGTTAGAGAACCCACACACCCTGTAAACACTGTGTGTTAATGTTAGAGAACCCACACACCCTGTAAACACTGTGTGTTAATGTTAGAGAACCCACACACCCTGTAAACACTGTGTGTTAATGTTAGAGAACCCACACACCCTGTAAACACTGTGTGTTAATGTTAGAGAACCCACACACCCTGTAAACACTGTGTGTTAATGTTAGAGAACCCACACACCCTGTAAACACTGTGTGTTAATGTTAGAGAACCCACACACCCTGTAAACACTGTGTGTTAATGTTAGAGAACCCACACACCCTGTAAACACTGTGTGTTAATGTTAGAGAACCCACACACCCTGTAAACACTGTGTGTTAATGTTAGAGAACCCACACACCCTGTAAACACTGTGTGTTAATGTTAGAGAACCCACACACCCTGTAAACACTGTGTGTTAATGTTAGAGAACCCACACACCCTGTAAACACTGTGTGTTAATGTTAGAGAACCCACACACCCTGTAAACACTGTGTGTTAATGTTAGAGAACCCACACACCCTGTAAACACTGTGTGTTAATGTTAGAGAACCCACACACCCTGTAAACACTGTGTGTTAATGTTAGAGAACCCACACACCCTGTAAACACTGTGTGTTAATGTTAGAGAACCCACACACCCTGTAAACACTGTGTGTTAATGTTAGAGAACCCACACACCCTGTAAACACTGTGTGTTAATGTTAGAGAACCCACACACCCTGTAAACACTGTGTGTTAATGTTAGAGAACCCACACACCCTGTAAACACTGTGTGTTAATGTTAGAGAACCCACACACCCTGTAAACACTGTGTGTTAATGTTAGAGAACCCACACACCCTGTAAACACTGTGTGTTAATGTTAGAGAACCCACACACCCTGTAAACACTGTGTGTTAATGTTAGAGAACCCACACACCCTGTAAACACTGTGTGTTAATGTTAGAGAACCCACACACCCTGTAAACACTGTGTGTTAATGTTAGAGAACCCACACACCCTGTAAACACTGTGTGTTAATGTTAGAGAACCCACACACCCTGTAAACACTGTGTGTTAATGTTAGAGAACCCACACACCCTGTAAACACTGTGTGTTAATGTTAGAGAACCCACACACCCTGTAAACACTGTGTGTTAATGTTAGAGAACCCACACACCCTGTAAACACTGTGTGTTAATGTTAGAGAACCCACACACCCTGTAAACACTGTGTGTTAATGTTAGAGAACCCACACACCCTGTAAACACTGTGTGTTAATGTTAGAGAACCCACACACCCTGTAAACACTGTGTGTTAATGTTAGAGAACCCACACACCCTGTAAACACTGTGTGTTAATGTTAGAGAACCCACACACCCTGTAAACACTGTGTGTTAATGTTAGAGAACCCACACACCCTGTAAACACTGTGTGTTAATGTTAGAGAACCCACACACCCTGTAAACACTGTGTGTTAATGTTAGAGAACCCACACACCCTGTAAACACTGTGTGTTAATGTTAGAGAACCCACACACCCTGTAAACACTGTGTGTTAATGTTAGAGAACCCACACACCCTGTAAACACTGTGTGTTAATGTTAGAGAACCCACACACCCTGTAAACACTGTGTGTTAATGTTAGAGAACCCACACACCCTGTAAACACTGTGTGTTAATGTTAGAGAACCCACACACCCTGTAAACACTGTGTGTTAATGTTAGAGAACCCACACACCCTGTAAACACTGTGTGTTAATGTTAGAGAACCCACACACCCTGTAAACACTGTGTGTTAATGTTAGAGAACCCACACACCCTGTAAACACTGTGTGTTAATGTTAGAGAACCCACACACCCTGTAAACACTGTGTGTTAATGTTAGAGAACCCACACACCCTGTAAACACTGTGTGTTAATGTTAGAGAACCCACACACCCTGTAAACACTGTGTGTTAATGTTAGAGAACCCACACACCCTGTAAACACTGTGTGTTAATGTTAGAGAACCCACACACCCTGTAAACACTGTGTGTTAATGTTAGAGAACCCACACACCCTGTAAACACTGTGTGTTAATGTTAGAGAACCCACACACCCTGTAAACACTGTGTGTTAATGTTAGAGAACCCACACACCCTGTAAACACTGTGTGTTAATGTTAGAGAACCCACACACCCTGTAAACACTGTGTGTTAATGTTAGAGAACCCACACACCCTGTAAACACTGTGTGTTAATGTTAGAGAACCCACACACCCTGTAAACACTGTGTGTTAATGTTAGAGAACCCACACACCCTGTAAACACTGTGTGTTAATGTTAGAGAACCCACACACCCTGTAAACACTGTGTGTTAATGTTAGAGAACCCACACACCCTGTAAACACTGTGTGTTAATGTTAGAGAACCCACACACCCTGTAAACACTGTGTGTTAATGTTAGAGAACCCACACACCCTGTAAACACTGTGTGTTAATGTTAGAGAACCCACACACCCTGTAAACACTGTGTGTTAATGTTAGAGAACCCACACACCCTGTAAACACTGTGTGTTAATGTTAGAGAACCCACACACCCTGTAAACACTGTGTGTTAATGTTAGAGAACCCACACACCCTGTAAACACTGTGTGTTAATGTTAGAGAACCCACACACCCTGTAAACACTGTGTGTTAATGTTAGAGAACCCACACACCCTGTAAACACTGTGTGTTAATGTTAGAGAACCCACACACCCTGTAAACACTGTGTGTTAATGTTAGAGAACCCACACACCCTGTAAACACTGTGTGTTAATGTTAGAGAACCCACACACCCTGTAAACACTGTGTGTTAATGTTAGAGAACCCACACACCCTGTAAACACTGTGTGTTAATGTTAGAGAACCCACACACCCTGTAAACACTGTGTGTTAATGTTAGAGAACCCACACACCCTGTAAACACTGTGTGTTAATGTTAGAGAACCCACACACCCTGTAAACACTGTGTGTTAATGTTAGAGAACCCACACACCCTGTAAACACTGTGTGTTAATGTTAGAGAACCCACACACCCTGTAAACACTGTGTGTTAATGTTAGAGAACCCACACACCCTGTAAACACTGTGTGTTAATGTTAGAGAACCCACACACCCTGTAAACACTGTGTGTTAATGTTAGAGAACCCACACACCCTGTAAACACTGTGTGTTAATGTTAGAGAACCCACACACCCTGTAAACACTGTGTGTTAATGTTAGAGAACCCACACACCCTGTAAACACTGTGTGTTAATGTTAGAGAACCCACACACCCTGTAAACACTGTGTGTTAATGTTAGAGAACCCACACACCCTGTAAACACTGTGTGTTAATGTTAGAGAACCCACACACCCTGTAAACACTGTGTGTTAATGTTAGAGAACCCACACACCCTGTAAACACTGTGTGTTAATGTTAGAGAACCCACACACCCTGTAAACACTGTGTGTTAATGTTAGAGAACCCACACACCCTGTAAACACTGTGTGTTAATGTTAGAGAACCCACACACCCTGTAAACACTGTGTGTTAATGTTAGAGAACCCACACACCCTGTAAACACTGTGTGTTAATGTTAGAGAACCCACACACCCTGTAAACACTGTGTGTTAATGTTAGAGAACCCACACACCCTGTAAACACTGTGTGTTAATGTTAGAGAACCCACACACCCTGTAAACACTGTGTGTTAATGTTAGAGAACCCACACACCCTGTAAACACTGTGTGTTAATGTTAGAGAACCCACACACCCTGTAAACACTGTGTGTTAATGTTAGAGAACCCACACACCCTGTAAACACTGTGTGTTAATGTTAGAGAACCCACACACCCTGTAAACACTGTGTGTTAATGTTAGAGAACCCACACACCCTGTAAACACTGTGTGTTAATGTTAGAGAACCCACACACCCTGTAAACACTGTGTGTTAATGTTAGAGAACCCACACACCCTGTAAACACTGTGTGTTAATGTTAGAGAACCCACACACCCTGTAAACACTGTGTGTTAATGTTAGAGAACCCACACACCCTGTAAACACTGTGTGTTAATGTTAGAGAACCCACACACCCTGTAAACACTGTGTGTTAATGTTAGAGAACCCACACACCCTGTAAACACTGTGTGTTAATGTTAGAGAACCCACACACCCTGTAAACACTGTGTGTTAATGTTAGAGAACCCACACACCCTGTAAACACTGTGTGTTAATGTTAGAGAACCCACACACCCTGTAAACACTGTGTGTTAATGTTAGAGAACCCACACACCCTGTAAACACTGTGTGTTAATGTTAGAGAACCCACACACCCTGTAAACACTGTGTGTTAATGTTAGAGAACCCACACACCCTGTAAACACTGTGTGTTAATGTTAGAGAACCCACACACCCTGTAAACACTGTGTGTTAATGTTAGAGAACCCACACACCCTGTAAACACTGTGTGTTAATGTTAGAGAACCCACACACCCTGTAAACACTGTGTGTTAATGTTAGAGAACCCACACACCCTGTAAACACTGTGTGTTAATGTTAGAGAACCCACACACCCTGTAAACACTGTGTGTTAATGTTAGAGAACCCACACACCCTGTAAACACTGTGTGTTAATGTTAGAGAACCCACACACCCTGTAAACACTGTGTGTTAATGTTAGAGAACCCACACACCCTGTAAACACTGTGTGTTAATGTTAGAGAACCCACACACCCTGTAAACACTGTGTGTTAATGTTAGAGAACCCACACACCCTGTAAACACTGTGTGTTAATGTTAGAGAACCCACACACCCTGTAAACACTGTGTGTTAATGTTAGAGAACCCACACACCCTGTAAACACTGTGTGTTAATGTTAGAGAACCCACACACCCTGTAAACACTGTGTGTTAATGTTAGAGAACCCACACACCCTGTAAACACTGTGTGTTAATGTTAGAGAACCCACACACCCTGTAAACACTGTGTGTTAATGTTAGAGAACCCACACACCCTGTAAACACTGTGTGTTAATGTTAGAGAACCCACACACCCTGTAAACACTGTGTGTTAATGTTAGAGAACCCACACACCCTGTAAACACTGTGTGTTAATGTTAGAGAACCCACACACCCTGTAAACACTGTGTGTTAATGTTAGAGAACCCACACACCCTGTAAACACTGTGTGTTAATGTTAGAGAACCCACACACCCTGTAAACACTGTGTGTTAATGTTAGAGAACCCACACACCCTGTAAACACTGTGTGTTAATGTTAGAGAACCCACACACCCTGTAAACACTGTGTGTTAATGTTAGAGAACCCACACACCCTGTAAACACTGTGTGTTAATGTTAGAGAACCCACACACCCTGTAAACACTGTGTGTTAATGTTAGAGAACCCACACACCCTGTAAACACTGTGTGTTAATGTTAGAGAACCCACACACCCTGTAAACACTGTGTGTTAATGTTAGAGAACCCACACACCCTGTAAACACTGTGTGTTAATGTTAGAGAACCCACACACCCTGTAAACACTGTGTGTTAATGTTAGAGAACCCACACACCCTGTAAACACTGTGTGTTAATGTTAGAGAACCCACACACCCTGTAAACACTGTGTGTTAATGTTAGAGAACCCACACACCCTGTAAACACTGTGTGTTAATGTTAGAGAACCCACACACCCTGTAAACACTGTGTGTTAATGTTAGAGAACCCACACACCCTGTAAACACTGTGTGTTAATGTTAGAGAACCCACACACCCTGTAAACACTGTGTGTTAATGTTAGAGAACCCACACACCCTGTAAACACTGTGTGTTAATGTTAGAGAACCCACACACCCTGTAAACACTGTGTGTTAATGTTAGAGAACCCACACACCCTGTAAACACTGTGTGTTAATGTTAGAGAACCCACACACCCTGTAAACACTGTGTGTTAATGTTAGAGAACCCACACACCCTGTAAACACTGTGTGTTAATGTTAGAGAACCCACACACCCTGTAAACACTGTGTGTTAATGTTAGAGAACCCACACACCCTGTAAACACTGTGTGTTAATGTTAGAGAACCCACACACCCTGTAAACACTGTGTGTTAATGTTAGAGAACCCACACACCCTGTAAACACTGTGTGTTAATGTTAGAGAACCCACACACCCTGTAAACACTGTGTGTTAATGTTAGAGAACCCACACACCCTGTAAACACTGTGTGTTAATGTTAGAGAACCCACACACCCTGTAAACACTGTGTGTTAATGTTAGAGAACCCACACACCCTGTAAACACTGTGTGTTAATGTTAGAGAACCCACACACCCTGTAAACACTGTGTGTTAATGTTAGAGAACCCACACACCCTGTAAACACTGTGTGTTAATGTTAGAGAACCCACACACCCTGTAAACACTGTGTGTTAATGTTAGAGAACCCACACACCCTGTAAACACTGTGTGTTAATGTTAGAGAACCCACACACCCTGTAAACACTGTGTGTTAATGTTAGAGAACCCACACACCCTGTAAACACTGTGTGTTAATGTTAGAGAACCCACACACCCTGTAAACACTGTGTGTTAATGTTAGAGAACCCACACACCCTGTAAACACTGTGTGTTAATGTTAGAGAACCCACACACCCTGTAAACACTGTGTGTTAATGTTAGAGAACCCACACACCCTGTAAACACTGTGTGTTAATGTTAGAGAACCCACACACCCTGTAAACACTGTGTGTTAATGTTAGAGAACCCACACACCCTGTAAACACTGTGTGTTAATGTTAGAGAACCCACACACCCTGTAAACACTGTGTGTTAATGTTAGAGAACCCACACACCCTGTAAACACTGTGTGTTAATGTTAGAGAACCCACACACCCTGTAAACACTGTGTGTTAATGTTAGAGAACCCACACACCCTGTAAACACTGTGTGTTAATGTTAGAGAACCCACACACCCTGTAAACACTGTGTGTTAATGTTAGAGAACCCACACACCCTGTAAACACTGTGTGTTAATGTTAGAGAACCCACACACCCTGTAAACACTGTGTGTTAATGTTAGAGAACCCACACACCCTGTAAACACTGTGTGTTAATGTTAGAGAACCCACACACCCTGTAAACACTGTGTGTTAATGTTAGAGAACCCACACACCCTGTAAACACTGTGTGTTAATGTTAGAGAACCCACACACCCTGTAAACACTGTGTGTTAATGTTAGAGAACCCACACACCCTGTAAACACTGTGTGTTAATGTTAGAGAACCCACACACCCTGTAAACACTGTGTGTTAATGTTAGAGAACCCACACACCCTGTAAACACTGTGTGTTAATGTTAGAGAACCCACACACCCTGTAAACACTGTGTGTTAATGTTAGAGAACCCACACACCCTGTAAACACTGTGTGTTAATGTTAGAGAACCCACACACCCTGTAAACACTGTGTGTTAATGTTAGAGAACCCACACACCCTGTAAACACTGTGTGTTAATGTTAGAGAACCCACACACCCTGTAAACACTGTGTGTTAATGTTAGAGAACCCACACACCCTGTAAACACTGTGTGTTAATGTTAGAGAACCCACACACCCTGTAAACACTGTGTGTTAATGTTAGAGAACCCACACACCCTGTAAACACTGTGTGTTAATGTTAGAGAACCCACACACCCTGTAAACACTGTGTGTTAATGTTAGAGAACCCACACACCCTGTAAACACTGTGTGTTAATGTTAGAGAACCCACACACCCTGTAAACACTGTGTGTTAATGTTAGAGAACCCACACACCCTGTAAACACTGTGTGTTAATGTTAGAGAACCCACACACCCTGTAAACACTGTGTGTTAATGTTAGAGAACCCACACACCCTGTAAACACTGTGTGTTAATGTTAGAGAACCCACACACCCTGTAAACACTGTGTGTTAATGTTAGAGAACCCACACACCCTGTAAACACTGTGTGTTAATGTTAGAGAACCCACACACCCTGTAAACACTGTGTGTTAATGTTAGAGAACCCACACACCCTGTAAACACTGTGTGTTAATGTTAGAGAACCCACACACCCTGTAAACACTGTGTGTTAATGTTAGAGAACCCACACACCCTGTAAACACTGTGTGTTAATGTTAGAGAACCCACACACCCTGTAAACACTGTGTGTTAATGTTAGAGAACCCACACACCCTGTAAACACTGTGTGTTAATGTTAGAGAACCCACACACCCTGTAAACACTGTGTGTTAATGTTAGAGAACCCACACACCCTGTAAACACTGTGTGTTAATGTTAGAGAACCCACACACCCTGTAAACACTGTGTGTTAATGTTAGAGAACCCACACACCCTGTAAACACTGTGTGTTAATGTTAGAGAACCCACACACCCTGTAAACACTGTGTGTTAATGTTAGAGAACCCACACACCCTGTAAACACTGTGTGTTAATGTTAGAGAACCCACACACCCTGTAAACACTGTGTGTTAATGTTAGAGAACCCACACACCCTGTAAACACTGTGTGTTAATGTTAGAGAACCCACACACCCTGTAAACACTGTGTGTTAATGTTAGAGAACCCACACACCCTGTAAACACTGTGTGTTAATGTTAGAGAACCCACACACCCTGTAAACACTGTGTGTTAATGTTAGAGAACCCACACACCCTGTAAACACTGTGTGTTAATGTTAGAGAACCCACACACCCTGTAAACACTGTGTGTTAATGTTAGAGAACCCACACACCCTGTAAACACTGTGTGTTAATGTTAGAGAACCCACACACCCTGTAAACACTGTGTGTTAATGTTAGAGAACCCACACACCCTGTAAACACTGTGTGTTAATGTTAGAGAACCCACACACCCTGTAAACACTGTGTGTTAATGTTAGAGAACCCACACACCCTGTAAACACTGTGTGTTAATGTTAGAGAACCCACACACCCTGTAAACACTGTGTGTTAATGTTAGAGAACCCACACACCCTGTAAACACTGTGTGTTAATGTTAGAGAACCCACACACCCTGTAAACACTGTGTGTTAATGTTAGAGAACCCACACACCCTGTAAACACTGTGTGTTAATGTTAGAGAACCCACACACCCTGTAAACACTGTGTGTTAATGTTAGAGAACCCACACACCCTGTAAACACTGTGTGTTAATGTTAGAGAACCCACACACCCTGTAAACACTGTGTGTTAATGTTAGAGAACCCACACACCCTGTAAACACTGTGTGTTAATGTTAGAGAACCCACACACCCTGTAAACACTGTGTGTTAATGTTAGAGAACCCACACACCCTGTAAACACTGTGTGTTAATGTTAGAGAACCCACACACCCTGTAAACACTGTGTGTTAATGTTAGAGAACCCACACACCCTGTAAACACTGTGTGTTAATGTTAGAGAACCCACACACCCTGTAAACACTGTGTGTTAATGTTAGAGAACCCACACACCCTGTAAACACTGTGTGTTAATGTTAGAGAACCCACACACCCTGTAAACACTGTGTGTTAATGTTAGAGAACCCACACACCCTGTAAACACTGTGTGTTAATGTTAGAGAACCCACACACCCTGTAAACACTGTGTGTTAATGTTAGAGAACCCACACACCCTGTAAACACTGTGTGTTAATGTTAGAGAACCCACACACCCTGTAAACACTGTGTGTTAATGTTAGAGAACCCACACACCCTGTAAACACTGTGTGTTAATGTTAGAGAACCCACACACCCTGTAAACACTGTGTGTTAATGTTAGAGAACCCACACACCCTGTAAACACTGTGTGTTAATGTTAGAGAACCCACACACCCTGTAAACACTGTGTGTTAATGTTAGAGAACCCACACACCCTGTAAACACTGTGTGTTAATGTTAGAGAACCCACACACCCTGTAAACACTGTGTGTTAATGTTAGAGAACCCACACACCCTGTAAACACTGTGTGTTAATGTTAGAGAACCCACACACCCTGTAAACACTGTGTGTTAATGTTAGAGAACCCACACACCCTGTAAACACTGTGTGTTAATGTTAGAGAACCCACACACCCTGTAAACACTGTGTGTTAATGTTAGAGAACCCACACACCCTGTAAACACTGTGTGTTAATGTTAGAGAACCCACACACCCTGTAAACACTGTGTGTTAATGTTAGAGAACCCACACACCCTGTAAACACTGTGTGTTAATGTTAGAGAACCCACACACCCTGTAAACACTGTGTGTTAATGTTAGAGAACCCACACACCCTGTAAACACTGTGTGTTAATGTTAGAGAACCCACACACCCTGTAAACACTGTGTGTTAATGTTAGAGAACCCACACACCCTGTAAACACTGTGTGTTAATGTTAGAGAACCCACACACCCTGTAAACACTGTGTGTTAATGTTAGAGAACCCACACACCCTGTAAACACTGTGTGTTAATGTTAGAGAACCCACACACCCTGTAAACACTGTGTGTTAATGTTAGAGAACCCACACACCCTGTAAACACTGTGTGTTAATGTTAGAGAACCCACACACCCTGTAAACACTGTGTGTTAATGTTAGAGAACCCACACACCCTGTAAACACTGTGTGTTAATGTTAGAGAACCCACACACCCTGTAAACACTGTGTGTTAATGTTAGAGAACCCACACACCCTGTAAACACTGTGTGTTAATGTTAGAGAACCCACACACCCTGTAAACACTGTGTGTTAATGTTAGAGAACCCACACACCCTGTAAACACTGTGTGTTAATGTTAGAGAACCCACACACCCTGTAAACACTGTGTGTTAATGTTAGAGAACCCACACACCCTGTAAACACTGTGTGTTAATGTTAGAGAACCCACACACCCTGTAAACACTGTGTGTTAATGTTAGAGAACCCACACACCCTGTAAACACTGTGTGTTAATGTTAGAGAACCCACACACCCTGTAAACACTGTGTGTTAATGTTAGAGAACCCACACACCCTGTAAACACTGTGTGTTAATGTTAGAGAACCCACACACCCTGTAAACACTGTGTGTTAATGTTAGAGAACCCACACACCCTGTAAACACTGTGTGTTAATGTTAGAGAACCCACACACCCTGTAAACACTGTGTGTTAATGTTAGAGAACCCACACACCCTGTAAACACTGTGTGTTAATGTTAGAGAACCCACACACCCTGTAAACACTGTGTGTTAATGTTAGAGAACCCACACACCCTGTAAACACTGTGTGTTAATGTTAGAGAACCCACACACCCTGTAAACACTGTGTGTTAATGTTAGAGAACCCACACACCCTGTAAACACTGTGTGTTAATGTTAGAGAACCCACACACCCTGTAAACACTGTGTGTTAATGTTAGAGAACCCACACACCCTGTAAACACTGTGTGTTAATGTTAGAGAACCCACACACCCTGTAAACACTGTGTGTTAATGTTAGAGAACCCACACACCCTGTAAACACTGTGTGTTAATGTTAGAGAACCCACACACCCTGTAAACACTGTGTGTTAATGTTAGAGAACCCACACACCCTGTAAACACTGTGTGTTAATGTTAGAGAACCCACACACCCTGTAAACACTGTGTGTTAATGTTAGAGAACCCACACACCCTGTAAACACTGTGTGTTAATGTTAGAGAACCCACACACCCTGTAAACACTGTGTGTTAATGTTAGAGAACCCACACACCCTGTAAACACTGTGTGTTAATGTTAGAGAACCCACACACCCTGTAAACACTGTGTGTTAATGTTAGAGAACCCACACACCCTGTAAACACTGTGTGTTAATGTTAGAGAACCCACACACCCTGTAAACACTGTGTGTTAATGTTAGAGAACCCACACACCCTGTAAACACTGTGTGTTAATGTTAGAGAACCCACACACCCTGTAAACACTGTGTGTTAATGTTAGAGAACCCACACACCCTGTAAACACTGTGTGTTAATGTTAGAGAACCCACACACCCTGTAAACACTGTGTGTTAATGTTAGAGAACCCACACACCCTGTAAACACTGTGTGTTAATGTTAGAGAACCCACACACCCTGTAAACACTGTGTGTTAATGTTAGAGAACCCACACACCCTGTAAACACTGTGTGTTAATGTTAGAGAACCCACACACCCTGTAAACACTGTGTGTTAATGTTAGAGAACCCACACACCCTGTAAACACTGTGTGTTAATGTTAGAGAACCCACACACCCTGTAAACACT
The DNA here is from genome assembly GCF_017639515.1 of Carcharodon carcharias. Taxonomy (NCBI): domain Eukaryota; kingdom Metazoa; phylum Chordata; class Chondrichthyes; order Lamniformes; family Lamnidae; genus Carcharodon; species Carcharodon carcharias. Next base: position 1,055,111 of record NW_024470677.1, read on the forward strand.
GTGTGTTAATGTTAGAGAACCCACACACCCTGTAAACACTGTGTGTTAATGTTAGAGAACCCACACACCCTGTAAACACTGTGTGTTAATGTTAGAGAACCCACACACCCTGTAAACACTGTGTGTTAATGTTAGAGAACCCACACACCCTGTAAACACTGTGTGTTAATGTTAGAGAACCCACACACCCTGTAAACACTGTGTGTTAATGTTAGAGAACCCACACACCCTGTAAACACTGTGTGTTAATGTTAGAGAACCCACACACCCTGTAAACACTGTGTGTTAATGTTAGAGAACCCACACACCCTGTAAACACTGTGTGTTAATGTTAGAGAACCCACACACCCTGTAAACACTGTGTGTTAATGTTAGAGAACCCACACACCCTGTAAACACTGTGTGTTAATGTTAGAGAACCCACACACCCTGTAAACACTGTGTGTTAATGTTAGAGAACCCACACACCCTGTAAACACTGTGTGTTAATGTTAGAGAACCCACACACCCTGTAAACACTGTGTGTTAATGTTAGAGAACCCACACACCCTGTAAACACTGTGTGTTAATGTTAGAGAACCCACACACCCTGTAAACACTGTGTGTTAATGTTAGAGAACCCACACACCCTGTAAACACTGTGTGTTAATGTTAGAGAACCCACACACCCTGTAAACACTGTGTGTTAATGTTAGAGAACCCACACACCCTGTAAACACTGTGTGTTAATGTTAGAGAACCCACACACCCTGTAAACACTGTGTGTTAATGTTAGAGAACCCACACACCCTGTAAACACTGTGTGTTAATGTTAGAGAACCCACACACCCTGTAAACACTGTGTGTTAATGTTAGAGAACCCACACACCCTGTAAACACTGTGTGTTAATGTTAGAGAACCCACACACCCTGTAAACACTGTGTGTTAATGTTAGAGAACCCACACACCCTGTAAACACTGTGTGTTAATGTTAGAGAACCCACACACCCTGTAAACACTGTGTGTTAATGTTAGAGAACCCACACACCCTGTAAACACTGTGTGTTAATGTTAGAGAACCCACACACCCTGTAAACACTGTGTGTTAATGTTAGAGAACCCACACACCCTGTAAACACTGTGTGTTAATGTTAGAGAACCCACACACCCTGTAAACACTGTGTGTTAATGTTAGAGAACCCACACACCCTGTAAACACTGTGTGTTAATGTTAGAGAACCCACACACCCTGTAAACACTGTGTGTTAATGTTAGAGAACCCACACACCCTGTAAACACTGTGTGTTAATGTTAGAGAACCCACACACCCTGTAAACACTGTGTGTTAATGTTAGAGAACCCACACACCCTGTAAACACTGTGTGTTAATGTTAGAGAACCCACACACCCTGTAAACACTGTGTGTTAATGTTAGAGAACCCACACACCCTGTAAACACTGTGTGTTAATGTTAGAGAACCCACACACCCTGTAAACACTGTGTGTTAATGTTAGAGAACCCACACACCCTGTAAACACTGTGTGTTAATGTTAGAGAACCCACACACCCTGTAAACACTGTGTGTTAATGTTAGAGAACCCACACACCCTGTAAACACTGTGTGTTAATGTTAGAGAACCCACACACCCTGTAAACACTGTGTGTTAATGTTAGAGAACCCACACACCCTGTAAACACTGTGTGTTAATGTTAGAGAACCCACACACCCTGTAAACACTGTGTGTTAATGTTAGAGAACCCACACACCCTGTAAACACTGTGTGTTAATGTTAGAGAACCCACACACCCTGTAAACACTGTGTGTTAATGTTAGAGAACCCACACACCCTGTAAACACTGTGTGTTAATGTTAGAGAACCCACACACCCTGTAAACACTGTGTGTTAATGTTAGAGAACCCACACACCCTGTAAACACTGTGTGTTAATGTTAGAGAACCCACACACCCTGTAAACACTGTGTGTTAATGTTAGAGAACCCACACACCCTGTAAACACTGTGTGTTAATGTTAGAGAACCCACACACCCTGTAAACACTGTGTGTTAATGTTAGAGAACCCACACACCCTGTAAACACTGTGTGTTAATGTTAGAGAACCCACACACCCTGTAAACACTGTGTGTTAATGTTAGAGAACCCACACACCCTGTAAACACTGTGTGTTAATGTTAGAGAACCCACACACCCTGTAAACACTGTGTGTTAATGTTAGAGAACCCACACACCCTGTAAACACTGTGTGTTAATGTTAGAGAACCCACACACCCTGTAAACACTGTGTGTTAATGTTAGAGAACCCACACACCCTGTAAACACTGTGTGTTAATGTTAGAGAACCCACACACCCTGTAAACACTGTGTGTTAATGTTAGAGAACCCACACACCCTGTAAACACTGTGTGTTAATGTTAGAGAACCCACACACCCTGTAAACACTGTGTGTTAATGTTAGAGAACCCACACACCCTGTAAACACTGTGTGTTAATGTTAGAGAACCCACACACCCTGTAAACACTGTGTGTTAATGTTAGAGAACCCACACACCCTGTAAACACTGTGTGTTAATGTTAGAGAACCCACACACCCTGTAAACACTGTGTGTTAATGTTAGAGAACCCACACACCCTGTAAACACTGTGTGTTAATGTTAGAGAACCCACACACCCTGTAAACACTGTGTGTTAATGTTAGAGAACCCACACACCCTGTAAACACTGTGTGTTAATGTTAGAGAACCCACACACCCTGTAAACACTGTGTGTTAATGTTAGAGAACCCACACACCCTGTAAACACTGTGTGTTAATGTTAGAGAACCCACACACCCTGTAAACACTGTGTGTTAATGTTAGAGAACCCACACACCCTGTAAACACTGTGTGTTAATGTTAGAGAACCCACACACCCTGTAAACACTGTGTGTTAATGTTAGAGAACCCACACACCCTGTAAACACTGTGTGTTAATGTTAGAGAACCCACACACCCTGTAAACACTGTGTGTTAATGTTAGAGAACCCACACACCCTGTAAACACTGTGTGTTAATGTTAGAGAACCCACACACCCTGTAAACACTGTGTGTTAATGTTAGAGAACCCACACACCCTGTAAACACTGTGTGTTAATGTTAGAGAACCCACACACCCTGTAAACACTGTGTGTTAATGTTAGAGAACCCACACACCCTGTAAACACTGTGTGTTAATGTTAGAGAACCCACACACCCTGTAAACACTGTGTGTTAATGTTAGAGAACCCACACACCCTGTAAACACTGTGTGTTAATGTTAGAGAACCCACACACCCTGTAAACACTGTGTGTTAATGTTAGAGAACCCACACACCCTGTAAACACTGTGTGTTAATGTTAGAGAACCCACACACCCTGTAAACACTGTGTGTTAATGTTAGAGAACCCACACACCCTGTAAACACTGTGTGTTAATGTTAGAGAACCCACACACCCTGTAAACACTGTGTGTTAATGTTAGAGAACCCACACACCCTGTAAACACTGTGTGTTAATGTTAGAGAACCCACACACCCTGTAAACACTGTGTGTTAATGTTAGAGAACCCACACACCCTGTAAACACTGTGTGTTAATGTTAGAGAACCCACACACCCTGTAAACACTGTGTGTTAATGTTAGAGAACCCACACACCCTGTAAACACTGTGTGTTAATGTTAGAGAACCCACACACCCTGTAAACACTGTGTGTTAATGTTAGAGAACCCACACACCCTGTAAACACTGTGTGTTAATGTTAGAGAACCCACACACCCTGTAAACACTGTGTGTTAATGTTAGAGAACCCACACACCCTGTAAACACTGTGTGTTAATGTTAGAGAACCCACACACCCTGTAAACACTGTGTGTTAATGTTAGAGAACCCACACACCCTGTAAACACTGTGTGTTAATGTTAGAGAACCCACACACCCTGTAAACACTGTGTGTTAATGTTAGAGAACCCACACACCCTGTAAACACTGTGTGTTAATGTTAGAGAACCCACACACCCTGTAAACACTGTGTGTTAATGTTAGAGAACCCACACACCCTGTAAACACTGTGTGTTAATGTTAGAGAACCCACACACCCTGTAAACACTGTGTGTTAATGTTAGAGAACCCACACACCCTGTAAACACTGTGTGTTAATGTTAGAGAACCCACACACCCTGTAAACACTGTGTGTTAATGTTAGAGAACCCACACACCCTGTAAACACTGTGTGTTAATGTTAGAGAACCCACACACCCTGTAAACACTGTGTGTTAATGTTAGAGAACCCACACACCCTGTAAACACTGTGTGTTAATGTTAGAGAACCCACACACCCTGTAAACACTGTGTGTTAATGTTAGAGAACCCACACACCCTGTAAACACTGTGTGTTAATGTTAGAGAACCCACACACCCTGTAAACACTGTGTGTTAATGTTAGAGAACCCACACACCCTGTAAACACTGTGTGTTAATGTTAGAGAACCCACACACCCTGTAAACACTGTGTGTTAATGTTAGAGAACCCACACACCCTGTAAACACTGTGTGTTAATGTTAGAGAACCCACACACCCTGTAAACACTGTGTGTTAATGTTAGAGAACCCACACACCCTGTAAACACTGTGTGTTAATGTTAGAGAACCCACACACCCTGTAAACACTGTGTGTTAATGTTAGAGAACCCACACACCCTGTAAACACTGTGTGTTAATGTTAGAGAACCCACACACCCTGTAAACACTGTGTGTTAATGTTAGAGAACCCACACACCCTGTAAACACTGTGTGTTAATGTTAGAGAACCCACACACCCTGTAAACACTGTGTGTTAATGTTAGAGAACCCACACACCCTGTAAACACTGTGTGTTAATGTTAGAGAACCCACACACCCTGTAAACACTGTGTGTTAATGTTAGAGAACCCACACACCCTGTAAACACTGTGTGTTAATGTTAGAGAACCCACACACCCTGTAAACACTGTGTGTTAATGTTAGAGAACCCACACACCCTGTAAACACTGTGTGTTAATGTTAGAGAACCCACACACCCTGTAAACACTGTGTGTTAATGTTAGAGAACCCACACACCCTGTAAACACTGTGTGTTAATGTTAGAGAACCCACACACCCTGTAAACACTGTGTGTTAATGTTAGAGAACCCACACACCCTGTAAACACTGTGTGTTAATGTTAGAGAACCCACACACCCTGTAAACACTGTGTGTTAATGTTAGAGAACCCACACACCCTGTAAACACTGTGTGTTAATGTTAGAGAACCCACACACCCTGTAAACACTGTGTGTTAATGTTAGAGAACCCACACACCCTGTAAACACTGTGTGTTAATGTTAGAGAACCCACACACCCTGTAAACACTGTGTGTTAATGTTAGAGAACCCACACACCCTGTAAACACTGTGTGTTAATGTTAGAGAACCCACACACCCTGTAAACACTGTGTGTTAATGTTAGAGAACCCACACACCCTGTAAACACTGTGTGTTAATGTTAGAGAACCCACACACCCTGTAAACACTGTGTGTTAATGTTAGAGAACCCACACACCCTGTAAACACTGTGTGTTAATGTTAGAGAACCCACACACCCTGTAAACACTGTGTGTTAATGTTAGAGAACCCACACACCCTGTAAACACTGTGTGTTAATGTTAGAGAACCCACACACCCTGTAAACACTGTGTGTTAATGTTAGAGAACCCACACACCCTGTAAACACTGTGTGTTAATGTTAGAGAACCCACACACCCTGTAAACACTGTGTGTTAATGTTAGAGAACCCACACACCCTGTAAACACTGTGTGTTAATGTTAGAGAACCCACACACCCTGTAAACACTGTGTGTTAATGTTAGAGAACCCACACACCCTGTAAACACTGTGTGTTAATGTTAGAGAACCCACACACCCTGTAAACACTGTGTGTTAATGTTAGAGAACCCACACACCCTGTAAACACTGTGTGTTAATGTTAGAGAACCCACACACCCTGTAAACACTGTGTGTTAATGTTAGAGAACCCACACACCCTGTAAACACTGTGTGTTAATGTTAGAGAACCCACACACCCTGTAAACACTGTGTGTTAATGTTAGAGAACCCACACACCCTGTAAACACTGTGTGTTAATGTTAGAGAACCCACACACCCTGTAAACACTGTGTGTTAATGTTAGAGAACCCACACACCCTGTAAACACTGTGTGTTAATGTTAGAGAACCCACACACCCTGTAAACACTGTGTGTTAATGTTAGAGAACCCACACACCCTGTAAACACTGTGTGTTAATGTTAGAGAACCCACACACCCTGTAAACACTGTGTGTTAATGTTAGAGAACCCACACACCCTGTAAACACTGTGTGTTAATGTTAGAGAACCCACACACCCTGTAAACACTGTGTGTTAATGTTAGAGAACCCACACACCCTGTAAACACTGTGTGTTAATGTTAGAGAACCCACACACCCTGTAAACACTGTGTGTTAATGTTAGAGAACCCACACACCCTGTAAACACTGTGTGTTAATGTTAGAGAACCCACACACCCTGTAAACACTGTGTGTTAATGTTAGAGAACCCACACACCCTGTAAACACTGTGTGTTAATGTTAGAGAACCCACACACCCTGTAAACACTGTGTGTTAATGTTAGAGAACCCACACACCCTGTAAACACTGTGTGTTAATGTTAGAGAACCCACACACCCTGTAAACACTGTGTGTTAATGTTAGAGAACCCACACACCCTGTAAACACTGTGTGTTAATGTTAGAGAACCCACACACCCTGTAAACACTGTGTGTTAATGTTAGAGAACCCACACACCCTGTAAACACTGTGTGTTAATGTTAGAGAACCCACACACCCTGTAAACACTGTGTGTTAATGTTAGAGAACCCACACACCCTGTAAACACTGTGTGTTAATGTTAGAGAACCCACACACCCTGTAAACACTGTGTGTTAATGTTAGAGAACCCACACACCCTGTAAACACTGTGTGTTAATGTTAGAGAACCCACACACCCTGTAAACACTGTGTGTTAATGTTAGAGAACCCACACACCCTGTAAACACTGTGTGTTAATGTTAGAGAACCCACACACCCTGTAAACACTGTGTGTTAATGTTAGAGAACCCACACACCCTGTAAACACTGTGTGTTAATGTTAGAGAACCCACACACCCTGTAAACACTGTGTGTTAATGTTAGAGAACCCACACACCCTGTAAACACTGTGTGTTAATGTTAGAGAACCCACACACCCTGTAAACACTGTGTGTTAATGTTAGAGAACCCACACACCCTGTAAACACTGTGTGTTAATGTTAGAGAACCCACACACCCTGTAAACACTGTGTGTTAATGTTAGAGAACCCACACACCCTGTAAACACTGTGTGTTAATGTTAGAGAACCCACACACCCTGTAAACACTGTGTGTTAATGTTAGAGAACCCACACACCCTGTAAACACTGTGTGTTAATGTTAGAGAACCCACACACCCTGTAAACACTGTGTGTTAATGTTAGAGAACCCACACACCCTGTAAACACTGTGTGTTAATGTTAGAGAACCCACACACCCTGTAAACACTGTGTGTTAATGTTAGAGAACCCACACACCCTGTAAACACTGTGTGTTAATGTTAGAGAACCCACACACCCTGTAAACACTGTGTGTTAATGTTAGAGAACCCACACACCCTGTAAACACTGTGTGTTAATGTTAGAGAACCCACACACCCTGTAAACACTGTGTGTTAATGTTAGAGAACCCACACACCCTGTAAACACTGTGTGTTAATGTTAGAGAACCCACACACCCTGTAAACACTGTGTGTTAATGTTAGAGAACCCACACACCCTGTAAACACTGTGTGTTAATGTTAGAGAACCCACACACCCTGTAAACACTGTGTGTTAATGTTAGAGAACCCACACACCCTGTAAACACTGTGTGTTAATGTTAGAGAACCCACACACCCTGTAAACACTGTGTGTTAATGTTAGAGAACCCACACACCCTGTAAACACTGTGTGTTAATGTTAGAGAACCCACACACCCTGTAAACACTGTGTGTTAATGTTAGAGAACCCACACACCCTGTAAACACTGTGTGTTAATGTTAGAGAACCCACACACCCTGTAAACACTGTGTGTTAATGTTAGAGAACCCACACACCCTGTAAACACTGTGTGTTAATGTTAGAGAACCCACACACCCTGTAAACACTGTGTGTTAATGTTAGAGAACCCACACACCCTGTAAACACTGTGTGTTAATGTTAGAGAACCCACACACCCTGTAAACACTGTGTGTTAATGTTAGAGAACCCACACACCCTGTAAACACTGTGTGTTAATGTTAGAGAACCCACACACCCTGTAAACACTGTGTGTTAATGTTAGAGAACCCACACACCCTGTAAACACTGTGTGTTAATGTTAGAGAACCCACACACCCTGTAAACACTGTGTGTTAATGTTAGAGAACCCACACACCCTGTAAACACTGTGTGTTAATGTTAGAGAACCCACACACCCTGTAAACACTGTGTGTTAATGTTAGAGAACCCACACACCCTGTAAACACTGTGTGTTAATGTTAGAGAACCCACACACCCTGTAAACACTGTGTGTTAATGTTAGAGAACCCACACACCCTGTAAACACTGTGTGTTAATGTTAGAGAACCCACACACCCTGTAAACACTGTGTGTTAATGTTAGAGAACCCACACACCCTGTAAACACTGTGTGTTAATGTTAGAGAACCCACACACCCTGTAAACACTGTGTGTTAATGTTAGAGAACCCACACACCCTGTAAACACTGTGTGTTAATGTTAGAGAACCCACACACCCTGTAAACACTGTGTGTTAATGTTAGAGAACCCACACACCCTGTAAACACTGTGTGTTAATGTTAGAGAACCCACACACCCTGTAAACACTGTGTGTTAATGTTAGAGAACCCACACACCCTGTAAACACTGTGTGTTAATGTTAGAGAACCCACACACCCTGTAAACACTGTGTGTTAATGTTAGAGAACCCACACACCCTGTAAACACTGTGTGTTAATGTTAGAGAACCCACACACCCTGTAAACACTGTGTGTTAATGTTAGAGAACCCACACACCCTGTAAACACTGTGTGTTAATGTTAGAGAACCCACACACCCTGTAAACACTGTGTGTTAATGTTAGAGAACCCACACACCCTGTAAACACTGTGTGTTAATGTTAGAGAACCCACACACCCTGTAAACACTGTGTGTTAATGTTAGAGAACCCACACACCCTGTAAACACTGTGTGTTAATGTTAGAGAACCCACACACCCTGTAAACACTGTGTGTTAATGTTAGAGAACCCACACACCCTGTAAACACTGTGTGTTAATGTTAGAGAACCCACACACCCTGTAAACACTGTGTGTTAATGTTAGAGAACCCACACACCCTGTAAACACTGTGTGTTAATGTTAGAGAACCCACACACCCTGTAAACACTGTGTGTTAATGTTAGAGAACCCACACACCCTGTAAACACTGTGTGTTAATGTTAGAGAACCCACACACCCTGTAAACACTGTGTGTTAATGTTAGAGAACCCACACACCCTGTAAACACTGTGTGTTAATGTTAGAGAACCCACACACCCTGTAAACACTGTGTGTTAATGTTAGAGAACCCACACACCCTGTAAACACTGTGTGTTAATGTTAGAGAACCCACACACCCTGTAAACACTGTGTGTTAATGTTAGAGAACCCACACACCCTGTAAACACTGTGTGTTAATGTTAGAGAACCCACACACCCTGTAAACACTGTGTGTTAATGTTAGAGAACCCACACACCCTGTAAACACTGTGTGTTAATGTTAGAGAACCCACACACCCTGTAAACACTGTGTGTTAATGTTAGAGAACCCACACACCCTGTAAACACTGTGTGTTAATGTTAGAGAACCCACACACCCTGTAAACACTGTGTGTTAATGTTAGAGAACCCACACACCCTGTAAACACTGTGTGTTAATGTTAGAGAACCCACACACCCTGTAAACACTGTGTGTTAATGTTAGAGAACCCACACACCCTGTAAACACTGTGTGTTAATGTTAGAGAACCCACACACCCTGTAAACACTGTGTGTTAATGTTAGAGAACCCACACACCCTGTAAACACTGTGTGTTAATGTTAGAGAACCCACACACCCTGTAAACACTGTGTGTTAATGTTAGAGAACCCACACACCCTGTAAACACTGTGTGTTAATGTTAGAGAACCCACACACCCTGTAAACACTGTGTGTTAATGTTAGAGAACCCACACACCCTGTAAACACTGTGTGTTAATGTTAGAGAACCCACACACCCTGTAAACACTGTGTGTTAATGTTAGAGAACCCACACACCCTGTAAACACTGTGTGTTAATGTTAGAGAACCCACACACCCTGTAAACACTGTGTGTTAATGTTAGAGAACCCACACACCCTGTAAACACTGTGTGTTAATGTTAGAGAACCCACACACCCTGTAAACACTGTGTGTTAATGTTAGAGAACCCACACACCCTGTAAACACTGTGTGTTAATGTTAGAGAACCCACACACCCTGTAAACACTGTGTGTTAATGTTAGAGAACCCACACACCCTGTAAACACTGTGTGTTAATGTTAGAGAACCCACACACCCTGTAAACACTGTGTGTTAATGTTAGAGAACCCACACACCCTGTAAACACTGTGTGTTAATGTTAGAGAACCCACACACCCTGTAAACACTGTGTGTTAATGTTAGAGAACCCACACACCCTGTAAACACTGTGTGTTAATGTTAGAGAACCCACACACCCTGTAAACACTGTGTGTTAATGTTAGAGAACCCACACACCCTGTAAACACTGTGTGTTAATGTTAGAGAACCCACACACCCTGTAAACACTGTGTGTTAATGTTAGAGAACCCACACACCCTGTAAACACTGTGTGTTAATGTTAGAGAACCCACACACCCTGTAAACACTGTGTGTTAATGTTAGAGAACCCACACACCCTGTAAACACTGTGTGTTAATGTTAGAGAACCCACACACCCTGTAAACACTGTGTGTTAATGTTAGAGAACCCACACACCCTGTAAACACTGTGTGTTAATGTTAGAGAACCCACACACCCTGTAAACACTGTGTGTTAATGTTAGAGAACCCACACACCCTGTAAACACTGTGTGTTAATGTTAGAGAACCCACACACCCTGTAAACACTGTGTGTTAATGTTAGAGAACCCACACACCCTGTAAACACTGTGTGTTAATGTTAGAGAACCCACACACCCTGTAAACACTGTGTGTTAATGTTAGAGAACCCACACACCCTGTAAACACTGTGTGTTAATGTTAGAGAACCCACACACCCTGTAAACACTGTGTGTTAATGTTAGAGAACCCACACACCCTGTAAACACTGTGTGTTAATGTTAGAGAACCCACACACCCTGTAAACACTGTGTGTTAATGTTAGAGAACCCACACACCCTGTAAACACTGTGTGTTAATGTTAGAGAACCCACACACCCTGTAAACACTGTGTGTTAATGTTAGAGAACCCACACACCCTGTAAACACTGTGTGTTAATGTTAGAGAACCCACACACCCTGTAAACACTGTGTGTTAATGTTAGAGAACCCACACACCCTGTAAACACTGTGTGTTAATGTTAGAGAACCCACACACCCTGTAAACACTGTGTGTTAATGTTAGAGAACCCACACACCCTGTAAACACTGTGTGTTAATGTTAGAGAACCCACACACCCTGTAAACACTGTGTGTTAATGTTAGAGAACCCACACACCCTGTAAACACTGTGTGTTAATGTTAGAGAACCCACACACCCTGTAAACACTGTGTGTTAATGTTAGAGAACCCACACACCCTGTAAACACTGTGTGTTAATGTTAGAGAACCCACACACCCTGTAAACACTGTGTGTTAATGTTAGAGAACCCACACACCCTGTAAACACTGTGTGTTAATGTTAGAGAACCCACACACCCTGTAAACACTGTGTGTTAATGTTAGAGAACCCACACACCCTGTAAACACTGTGTGTTAATGTTAGAGAACCCACACACCCTGTAAACACTGTGTGTTAATGTTAGAGAACCCACACACCCTGTAAACACTGTGTGTTAATGTTAGAGAACCCACACACCCTGTAAACACTGTGTGTTAATGTTAGAGAACCCACACACCCTGTAAACACTGTGTGTTAATGTTAGAGAACCCACACACCCTGTAAACACTGTGTGTTAATGTTAGAGAACCCACACACCCTGTAAACACTGTGTGTTAATGTTAGAGAACCCACACACCCTGTAAACACTGTGTGTTAATGTTAGAGAACCCACACACCCTGTAAACACTGTGTGTTAATGTTAGAGAACCCACACACCCTGTAAACACTGTGTGTTAATGTTAGAGAACCCACACACCCTGTAAACACTGTGTGTTAATGTTAGAGAACCCACACACCCTGTAAACACTGTGTGTTAATGTTAGAGAACCCACACACCCTGTAAACACTGTGTGTTAATGTTAGAGAACCCACACACCCTGTAAACACTGTGTGTTAATGTTAGAGAACCCACACACCCTGTAAACACTGTGTGTTAATGTTAGAGAACCCACACACCCTGTAAACACTGTGTGTTAATGTTAGAGAACCCACACACCCTGTAAACACTGTGTGTTAATGTTAGAGAACCCACACACCCTGTAAACACTGTGTGTTAATGTTAGAGAACCCACACACCCTGTAAACACTGTGTGTTAATGTTAGAGAACCCACACACCCTGTAAACACTGTGTGTTAATGTTAGAGAACCCACACACCCTGTAAACACTGTGTGTTAATGTTAGAGAACCCACACACCCTGTAAACACTGTGTGTTAATGTTAGAGAACCCACACACCCTGTAAACACTGTGTGTTAATGTTAGAGAACCCACACACCCTGTAAACACTGTGTGTTAATGTTAGAGAACCCACACACCCTGTAAACACTGTGTGTTAATGTTAGAGAACCCACACACCCTGTAAACACTGTGTGTTAATGTTAGAGAACCCACACACCCTGTAAACACTGTGTGTTAATGTTAGAGAACCCACACACCCTGTAAACACTGTGTGTTAATGTTAGAGAACCCACACACCCTGTAAACACTGTGTGTTAATGTTAGAGAACCCACACACCCTGTAAACACTGTGTGTTAATGTTAGAGAACCCACACACCCTGTAAACACTGTGTGTTAATGTTAGAGAACCCACACACCCTGTAAACACTGTGTGTTAATGTTAGAGAACCCACACACCCTGTAAACACTGTGTGTTAATGTTAGAGAACCCACACACCCTGTAAACACTGTGTGTTAATGTTAGAGAACCCACACACCCTGTAAACACTGTGTGTTAATGTTAGAGAACCCACACACCCTGTAAACACTGTGTGTTAATGTTAGAGAACCCACACACCCTGTAAACACTGTGTGTTAATGTTAGAGAACCCACACACCCTGTAAACACTGTGTGTTAATGTTAGAGAACCCACACACCCTGTAAACACTGTGTGTTAATGTTAGAGAACCCACACACCCTGTAAACACTGTGTGTTAATGTTAGAGAACCCACACACCCTGTAAACACTGTGTGTTAATGTTAGAGAACCCACACACCCTGTAAACACTGTGTGTTAATGTTAGAGAACCCACACACCCTGTAAACACTGTGTGTTAATGTTAGAGAACCCACACACCCTGTAAACACTGTGTGTTAATGTTAGAGAACCCACACACCCTGTAAACACTGTGTGTTAATGTTAGAGAACCCACACACCCTGTAAACACTGTGTGTTAATGTTAGAGAACCCACACACCCTGTAAACACTGTGTGTTAATGTTAGAGAACCCACACACCCTGTAAACACTGTGTGTTAATGTTAGAGAACCCACACACCCTGTAAACACTGTGTGTTAATGTTAGAGAACCCACACACCCTGTAAACACTGTGTGTTAATGTTAGAGAACCCACACACCCTGTAAACACTGTGTGTTAATGTTAGAGAACCCACACACCCTGTAAACACTGTGTGTTAATGTTAGAGAACCCACACACCCTGTAAACACTGTGTGTTAATGTTAGAGAACCCACACACCCTGTAAACACTGTGTGTTAATGTTAGAGAACCCACACACCCTGTAAACACTGTGTGTTAATGTTAGAGAACCCACACACCCTGTAAACACTGTGTGTTAATGTTAGAGAACCCACACACCCTGTAAACACTGTGTGTTAATGTTAGAGAACCCACACACCCTGTAAACACTGTGTGTTAATGTTAGAGAACCCACACACCCTGTAAACACTGTGTGTTAATGTTAGAGAACCCACACACCCTGTAAACACTGTGTGTTAATGTTAGAGAACCCACACACCCTGTAAACACTGTGTGTTAATGTTAGAGAACCCACACACCCTGTAAACACTGTGTGTTAATGTTAGAGTACCCACACACACTGTAAACACTGTGTGTTAATGTTAGAGAACCCACACACCCTGTAAACACTGGGTGTTGATGTTTGAGAAACCAACACACTGTAAACTCTGTGCGTTACTGTTAGACACACCACACATTCTGTAAACACTGTGTGTTAATGTTAGAGAGCTCACACACCCTGTAAACACTGTGTGTTAATGTTAGAGAACCACACACCCTGTAAACACTGTGTGTTAATGTTAGAGAACCCACACACCCTGTAAACACTGTGTGTTAATGTTAGAGAACCCACACACCCTGTAAACACTGTGTGTTAATGTTAGAGAACCCACACACCCTGTAAACACTGTGTGTTAATGTTAGAGAGCCCACACACCCTGTAAACACTGTGTGTTAATGTTAGAGAACCCACACACCCTGTAAACACTGTGTGTTAATGTTAGAGAACCCACACACCCTGTAAACACTGTGTGTTAATGTTAGAGAACCCACACACCCTGTAAACACTGTGTGTTAATGTTAGAGAACCCACACACCCTGTAAACACTGTGTGTTAATGTTAGAGAACCCACACACCCTGTAAACACTGGGTGTTAATGTTAGAGAACCCACGCACACTGTAAACAATTTGTGTTAATGTTAGAGGACCCACACACCCTGTAAACAATCTGTGTTAATGTTAGAGAAACCACACACACAGTAAACACTGTGTGTTAATCTTAGAGAACCCACACACCCTGTAAACACTGTGTGTTAATGTAAGAGAACCCACACTCCCTGTAAACAATGTGTGTTAATGTTAGAATACCCACACAAACTGTAAACACTGTGTGTTAATGTTAGACAGCTCACACACCCTGTAAATACTGTGTGTTAACGTTAGAGAACCCACCCACCCTGTAAACACTGCGTGTTAATGTTAGAGAACCCACACACCCTGTAAATACTGTGTGTTAATGTTAGAGAACCCACACACACTGTAAACACTGTGTGTTAATGTTAGAGAGCTCACACACCCTGTAAACACTGTGTGTTAATGTTAGAGAACCCACACACCCTGTAAACACTGTGTGTTAATGTTAGAGAACCCACACACCCTGTAAACACTGTGTGTTAATGTTAGAGAACCCACACACCCTGTAAACACTGTGTGTTAATGTTCGAGAACCCACACACCCTGTAAACACTGTGTGTTAATGTTAGAGAACCCACACACCCTGTAAACACTGTGTGTTAATGTTAGAGAACCCACACACCCTGTAAACACTGTGTGTTAATGTTAGAGAACCCACACACCCTGTAAACACTGTGTGTTAATGTTAGAGAACCCACACACCCTGTAAACACTGTGTGTTAATGTTAGAGAACCCACACACCCTGTAAACACTGTGTGTTAATGTTAGAGAACCCACACACCCTGTAAACACTGTGTGTTAATGTTAGAGAACCCACACACCCTGTAAACACTGTGTGTTAATGTTAGAGAACCCACACACCCTGTAAACACTGTGTGTTAATGTTAGAGAACCCACACACCCTGTAAACACTGTGTGTTAATGTTAGAGAACCCACACACCCTGTAAACACTGTGTGTTAATGTTAGAGAACCCACACACCCTGTAAACACTGTGTGTTAATGTTAGAGAACCCACACACCCTGTAAACACTGTGTGTTAATGTTAGAGAACCCACACACCCTGTAAACACTGTGTGTTAATGTTAGAGAACCCACACACCCTGTAAACACTGTGTGTTAATGTTAGAGATCCCACACACCCTGTAAACACTGTGTGTTAATGTTAGAGAGCCCACACACCCTGTAAACACTGTGTGTTAATGTTAGAGAACCCACACACCCTGTAAACACTGTGTGTTAATGTTAGAGAACCCACACACCCTGTAAACACTGTGTGTTAATGTTAGAGAACCCACACACCCTGTAAACACTGTGTGTTAATGTTAGAGAACCCACACACCCTGTAAACACTGTGTGTTAATGTTAGAGAACCCACACACCCTGTAAACACTGTGTGTTAATGTTAGAGAACCCACACACCCTGTAAACACTGTGTGTTAATGTTAGAGAACCCACACACCCTGTAAACACTGTGTGTTAATGTTAGAGAACCCACACACCCTGTAAACACTGTGTGTTAATGTTAGAGAACCCACACACCCTGTAAACACTGTGTGTTAATGTTAGAGAGCACACACACCCTGTAAACACTGTGTGTTAATGTTAGAGAACCCACACACCCTGTAAACACTGTGTGTTAATGTTAGAGAACCCACACACCCTGTAAACACTGTGTGTTAATGTTAGAGAACCCACACACCCTGTAAACACTGTGTGTTAATGTTAGAGAACCCACACACCCTGTAAACACTGTGTGTTAATGTTAGAGAACCCACACACCCTGTAAACACTGGGTGTTAATGTTAGAGAACCCACACACCCTGTAAACACTGTGTGTTAATGTTAGAGAACCCACACACCCTGTAAACACTGTGTGTTAATGTTAGAGAACCCACACACCCTGTAAACACTGTGTGTTAATGTTAGAGAACCCACACACCCTGTAAACACTGTGTGTTAATGTTAGAGAACCCACACACCCTGTAAACACTGTGTGTTAATGTTAGAGAACCCACACACCCTGTAAACACTGTGTGTTAATGTTAGAGAACCCACACACCCTGTAAACACTGTGTGTTAATGTTAGAGAACCCACACACCCTGTAAACACTGTGTGTTAATGTTAGAGAACCCACACACCCTGTAAACACTGTGTGTTAATGTTAGAGAACCCACACACCCTGTAAACACTGTGTGTTAATGTTAGAGAACCCACACACCCTGTAAACACTGTGTGTTAATGTTAGAGAACCCACACACCCTGTAAACACTGTGTGTTAATGTTAGAGAACCCACACACCCTGTAAACACTGTGTGTTAATGTTAGAGAGCCCACACACCCTGTAAACACTGTGTGTTAATGTTAGAGAACCCACACACCCTGTAAACACTGTGTGTTAATGTTAGAGAGCTCACACACCCTGTAAACACTGTGTGTTAATGTTAGAGAACCCACACACCCTGTAAACACTGTGTGTTAATGTTAGAGAGCTCACACACCCTGTAAACACTGTGTGTTAATGTTAGAGAACCCACACACCCTGTAAACACTGTGTGTTAATGTTAGAGAACCCACACACCCTGTAAACACTGTGTGTTAATGTTAGAGAACCCACACACCCTGTAAACACTGTGTGTTAATGTTAGAGAACCCACAAACCCTGTAAACACTGTGTGTTAATGTTAGAGAACCCACACACCCTGTAAACACTGTGTGTTAATGTTAGAGAACCCACACACCCTGTAAACACTGTGTGTTAATGTTAGAGAACCCACACACCCTGTAAACACTGTGTGTTAATGTTAGAGAACCCACACACCCTGTAAACACTGTGTGTTAATGTTAGAGAACCCACACACCCTGTAAACACTGTGTGTTAATGTTAGAGAACCCACACACCCTGTAAACACTGTGTGTTAATGTTAGAGAACCCACACACCCTGTAAACACTGTGTGTTAATGTTAGAGAACCCACACACCCTGTAAACACTGTGTGTTAATGTTAGAGAACCCACACACCCTGTAAACACTGTGTGTTAATGTTAGAGAACCCACACACCCTGTAAACACTGTGTGTTAATGTTAGAGAACCCACACACCCTGTAAACACTGTGTGTTAATGTTAGAGAACCCACACACCCTGTAAACAATGTGTGTTAATGTTAGAGAACCCACACACCCTGTAAACACTGTGTGTTAATGTTAGAGAACCCACACACCCTGTAAACACTGTGTGTTAATGTTAGAGAACCCACACACCCTGTAAACACTGTGTGTTAATGTTAGAGAACCCACACACCCTGTAAACACTGTGTGTTAATGTTAGAGAACCCACACACCCTGTAAACACTGTGTGTTAATGTTAGAGAACCCACACACCCTGTAAACACTGTGTGTTAATGTTAGAGAACCCACACACCCTGTAAACACTGTGTGTTAATGTTAGAGAACCCACACACCCTGTAAACACTGTGTGTTAATGTTAGAGAACCCACACACCCTGTAAACACTGTGTGTTAATGTTAGAGAGCCACACACCCTGTAAACACTGTGTGTTAATGTTAGAGAGCTCACACACCCTGTAAACACTGTGTGTTAATGTTAGAGAGCCCACACACCCTGTAAACACTGTGTGTTAATGTTAGAGAACCCACACACCCTGTAAACACTGTGTGTTAATGTTAGAGAACCCACACACCTTGTAAACACTGTGTGTTAATGTTAGAGAGCTCACACACCCTGTAAACACTGTGTGTTAATGTTAGAGAACCCACACACCCTGGAAACACTGGGTGTTAATGTTAGAGAACCCACACACCCTGTAAACAATGTGTGTTAATGTTAGTGGACCCACACACCCTGTACACAATGTGCGTTAATGTTAGAGAACCCACACACACTGTAAACACTGTGTGTTAATCTTAGAGAACCCACCCACCCTGTAAACACTGTGTTTTAATGTAAGAGAACCCACACACACTGTAAACACTGTGTGTTAATGTTTGAGAGCCCACACACCCTGTAAACACTGTGTGTTAATGTTAGAGAACCCACACACCCTGTAAACACTGTGTGTTAATGTTAGAGAACCCATTCACACTGTAAACACTGTGAGTTAATGTTAGAGAACCCACACACCCTGTAAAAATTGTGTGTTAATGTTAGAGAACCCACACACCCTGTAAACACTGTGTGTTAATGTTAGAGAGCTCACACACACTGTAAACACTGTGTGTTAATGTTAGAGTGCTCACACTCCCTGTAAACACTGTGTGTTAATGTTAGAGTGCTCACACTCCCTGTAAAGAATGTGTGTTAATGTTAGAGAGCCCACACACCCTGTAAACAGTGTGTGTTAATGTTAGAGAACCCACACACCCTGTAAACACTATGTGTTAATGCTAGAGAACCCACACACCTTGTAAACACTGTGTGTTAATGTTAGAGAACCCACACACCCTATAAACACGGTGTGTTAATGTTAGAGAACCCACACACCCTGTAAACACTGGGTGTTGATGTTTGAGAAACCACACACACTGTAAACACTGTGTGTTACTGTTAGAGAACCCACACACCCTGTAAACACTGTGTGTTAATGTTAGAGAACCCACACACCCTGTAAACACTGTGTGACAATGTTAGAGAACCCACACACCGTATAAACACGGTGTGTTAATGTTAGAGAACCCACACACCCTGTAAACACTGGGTGTTGATGTTTGAGAAACCAGACACACTGTAAACTCTGTGTGTTACTGTTAGACACACCACACATTCTGTAAACACTGTGTGTTAATGTTTGAGAGCTCACACACCCTGTAAACACTGTGTGTTAATGTTAGAGAACCCACACACCCTGTAAACAATGTGTGTTAATGTTAGAGAAACCACACACACTGAAAACACTGTGTGTTAATGTTTGAGAACCCACACACCCTGTAAACACTGTGCGTTAATGTTAGAGATCCCACACACCCTGTAAACACTGTGTGTTAATGTTAGAGTACCCACACAAACTGTAAACACTGTGTGTTAATTTTTGAGAGCCCACACACCCTGTAAACACTGGGTGTTAATGTTAGAGAACCCACACACCCTGTAAACACTGTGTGTTAATCTTAGAGAACCCACACACCCTGTAAACACTGTGTGTAAATGTTAGAGAACCCACACACCCTATAAACGTGGTGTGTTAATGTTAGAGAACCCACACACCCTGTAAACACTGGGTGTTGATGTTTGAGAAACCAAACACACTGTAAACTCTGTGCGTTACTGTTAGACACACCACACATTCTGTAAACACTGTGTGTTAATGTTAGAGAGCTCACACACCATGTAAACACTGTGTTAATGTTAGAGAACCCACACACCCTGTAAACACTGGGTGTTAATGTTACAGAACCCACACACCCTGTAAACACTGTGTGTTAATGTTAGAGAACCCACACACCCTGTAAACACTGGGTGTTAATGTTAGAGAACCCACACACCCTGTAAACACTGTGTGTTAATGTTAGAGAACCCACACACCCTGTAAACATTGTGTGTTAATGTTAGAGAACCCACACACCCTGTAAACACTGTGTGTTAATGTTAGAGAACCCGCACACCCTGTAAACACTGTGTGTTAATGTTAGAGAACCACACACCCTGTAAACACTGTGTGTTAATGTTAGAGAACCCACACACCCTGTAAACACTGTGTGTTAATGTTAGAGTACCCACACACACTGTAAACACTGTGTGTTAATGTTTGAGAGCCCACACACCCTGTAAACACTGTGCGTTAATGTTAGAGAACCCACACACCCTGTAAACACTGTGTGTTAATGTTAGAGAGCTCACACACCCTGTAAACACTGTGTGTTAATGTTAGAGAACCCACACACCCTGTAAACACTGTGTGTTAATGTTAGAGAACCCACACACCCTGTAAACACTGTGTGTTAATGTTAGAGAGCCCACACACACTGTAAACACTGTGTGTTAATGTTAGAGAACCCACACACCATGTAAACATTGTGTGTTAATGTTAGAGAACCCACACAGCCTGTAAACACTGTGTGTCAATGTTAGCGATCCCACACACCCTGTAAACACTGTGTGTTAATGTTAGAGAACCCACACACCCTGTAAACACTGTGTGTTAATGTTAGAGAACCAGACACACTGTAAACTCTGTGTGTTAATGTTAGAGACCCCACACAATCTGTAAACACTGTGTGTTAATGTTAGAGAGCTCACACACCCTGTAAACACTGTGTGTTAATGTTAGAGAACCCACACACCCTGTAAACACTGTGTGTTAATGTTAGAGAACCCACACACACTGTAAACAATGTGTGTTAATGTTAGAGAACCCACACACCCTGTAAACAATCTGTGTTAATGTTAGAGAAACCACACACACAGTAAACACTGTGTGTTAATCTTAGAGAACCCACACACCCTGTAAACACTGTGTGTTAATGTTAGAGAACCCACACTCCCTGTAAACACTGTGTGTTAATGTTAGAATACCCACACAAACTGTAAACACTGTGTGTTAATGTTAGACAGCTCACACACCCTGTAAATACTGTGTGTTAACGTTAGAGAACCCACACACCCTGTAAACACTGCGTGTTAATGTTAGAGAACCCACACACCCTGTAAACACTGGGTGTTAATGTTAGAGAACCCCCACACACTGTAAACAATTTGTGTTAATGTTAGAGGACCCACACACCCTGTAAACAATCTGTGTTAATGTTAGAGAAACCACACACACAGTAAACACTGTGTGTTAATCTTAGAGAACCCACACACCCTGTAAACACTGTGTGTTAATGTAAGAGAACCCACACTCCCTGTAAACAATGTGTGTTAATGTTAGAGAACCCACACAAACTGTAAACACTGTGTGTTAATGTTAGAGAACCCACACACCCTGTAAACACTGTGTGTTAATGTTAGAGAACCCACACACCCTGTAAACACTGTGTGTTAATGTTAGAGAACCCACACACCCTGTAAACACTGTGTGTTAATGTTAGAGAACCCACACACCCTGTAAACACTGTGTGTTAATGTTAGAGAACCCACACACCCTGTAAACACTGTGTGTTAATGTTAGAGAACCCACACACCCTGTAAACACTGTGTGTTAATGTTAGAGAACCCACACACCCTGTAAACACTGTGTGTTAATGTTAGAGAACCCACACACCCTGTAAACACTGTGTGTTAATGTTAGAGAACCCACACACCCTGTAAACACTGTGTGTTAATGTTAGAGAACCCACACACCCTGTAAACACTGTGTGTTAATGTTAGAGAACCCACACACCCTGTAAACACTGTGTGTTAATGTTAGAGAACCCACACACCCTGTAAACACTGTGTGTTAATGTTAGAGAACCCACACACCCTGTAAAAACTGGGTGTTGATGTTTGAGAAACCACACACACTGTAAACTCTGTGCGTTACTGTTAGACACACCACACATCTGTAATCACTGTGTGTTAATGTTAGAGAGCTCACACACCCTGTAAACACTGTGTGTTAATGTGAGAGAACCCACACACCCTGTAAACACCGGGTGTTAATGTTAGAGAACCCACAGGCCGTGTAAACAATGTGTGTCAATGTTAGAGGACCCACACACCCTGTAAACAATGTGTGTTAATGTTAGAGAACCCACACACACTGTAAACACTGTGTGTTAATATTAGAGAACCCACCCACCCTGTAAACACTGTGTGTTAATGTAAGAGAACCCACACACCCTGTAAACACTGTGTGTTAATGTTAGAGTACCCACACACACTGTAAACACTGTGTGTTAATGTTTGAGAGCCCACACACCCTGTACACACTGTGCTTTAATATTAGAGAACCCACACACCCTGTAAACACTGTGTGTTAATGTTAGAGAGCTCACACACCCTGTAAACACTGTGTGTTAATGTTAGAGAACCCACCCACCCTGTAAACACTGGGTGTTAATCTTAGAGAACCCACACACCCTGTAAACACTGTGTGTTAATGTTAGAGAACCCATACACACTGTAAACACTGTGAGTTAATGTTAGAGAACCCACACACACTGTAAACACTGTGTGTTAATGTTAGAGAACCCACACACTCTGTAAACACTGTGTGTTAATGTTAGAGAGCTCACATACACTGTAAACACTGTGTGTTAATGTTAGAGTGCTCCCACTCCCTGTAAACACTCTGTGTTAATGTTAGAGAGCCCACACAGTCTGTAAACATTATGTGTTAATGTTAGAGAACCCACACAGCCTGTAAACACTGTGTGTTAATGTTAGAGAACCCACACACCCTGTAAACACTGTGTGTTAATGTTAGAGACCCAACACACGCTGTAAACACTGTGTGTTAATGTTAGAGAACCCACACACCCTGTAAACACGGTGTGTTAATGTTAGAGAACCCACACACCCTGTAAACACTGGGTGTTGATGTTTGAGAAACCAAACACACTGTAAACTCTGTGCGTTACTGTTAGGCACACCACACATTCTGTAAACACTGTGTGTTAATGTTAGAGAGCTCACACACCCTGTAAACACTGTGTGTTAATGTTAGAGACCCACACACCCTGTAAACACTGGGTGTTAATGTTAGAGAACCCACACACCCTGTAAACAATGTGTGTTAATGTTAGAGAACCCACACACCCTGTACACAATGTGCGTTAATGTTAGAGAACCCACACACACTGTAAACACTGTGTGTTAATGTTAGAGAGCTCACACACCCTGTAAACACTGTGTGTTAATGTTAGAGAACCCACCCACCCTGTAAACACTGGGTGTTAATGTTAGAGAACCCACACACCCTGTAAACACTGTGTGTTAATGTTAGAGAACCCATACACACAGAGAACCCGAGACTTTGTCCCCAAACCCGCCACCCAACACCCCCGCCCCCCGAGACTATATCCCCAAACCTGCCACCCGAACCACGACCCCCCGACCCCCCCAAGACTATATCCCCAAACCTGCCACCCGTCCCCCAACCTCCCCCGAGACTATGTCCCCAAACCCGCCACCCAACCCCCGACCACCCCCAAGACTATGTCCCCAAAGCCGTCTGAGACTATGTCCCCAAACCCACCACCAGATCCCCGAACCTCCCGAGACTATGTCCGCAAACCCGCCACCCGACCCAACGAGACTATGTCCCCAAACCAGCCACCCGACACCCGACGCCTCCCGAGACTATGTCCCCAAACCGCCACCCGAGCCCCGACCCCCCCCGAGACTATGTCCCCAAACCCGCCACCCGACCCCCGACCCCTCCAACACCCCCCCGAGACTATGTCCCCAAAGCCGCCGCCGACCCCCCCGCGACTATATCCCCAAACCCTCCACGCGACCCCAGTCCCCCCCGACCCCCCCGAGACTTTGTCCCCAAACCCGCCACCCAACACCCCCGCCCCCCCGAGACTATATCCCCAAACCTGCCACCCGAACCACGACCCCCCGACCCCCCCGAGACTATATGCCCAAACCCGCCAACCGACCTCCGACCCCCCTGAGACTATGTCCCCAAACCCGCCACCCGACCCCCGAACCCCCCCCGAGACTATATCCCCAAACCTGCCACCCGTCCCCCAACCTCCCCCGAGACTATGTCCCCAAACCCGCCACCCAACCCCCGACCACCCCCAAGACTATGTCCCCAAAGCCGTCCGAGACTATGTCCCCAAACCCACCACCAGATCCCCGAACCTCCCGAGACTATGTCCCCAAACCCGCCACCCGACCCCCGACCCAACGAGACTATGTCCCCAAACCAACCACCCGAAACCCGACGCCTCCCGAGACTATGTCCCCAAACCTGCCACCCGACCCCCCTCGAGACTATGTCCCCAAACCCACCACCCGACCCCCGACCACCCTGACACCCCCGAGACTCTGTCCCCAAACCCGCCACCCCGAGATTATGTCCCCAAACCCGCCACCCGACTTCCGAACCCCCCCCGAGACAATGTCCCCAAAGCTGCCACCTGACCGCCGACACCCCCGAGACTATGTCCCCAAACCCGCCACCCGACCCCCGACCCCCCCGAGACAATGTCCCCAAACCCGACCGCCGAACCCCCCGACCCCCACGACACTATGTCCCCAAACCCGCCCCCCGACCCCCGACCCCCCCGAGACTTTGTCCACAAACCGCCCCCCGACCCCCTCGACCCCCCCGAGACAATGTCCCCAAACCCGCCACCCGATCCCCCAGCCCCCCGACACCCCCCGAGACTATGTCCCCAAACCCGACACCCGAACCCAGACCCCCCAATCACCCCCGAGACTATGTCCCCAAGCCCGCCACCCGAACCCCGACCACACCGAACCCCCCGAGAATATGTCCCCGAACCCGCTACCCGTACTCCGACCCCCCCGAGGCTATGTCCCCAAACCCGACCCCCGACCCCCCCCGAGACTATGTCCCCAAACCCGCCACCCGACCCCCGAACCACCCCCGAGACAATGTCCCCAAAGCTGCCAACCGACCGCCGACACCCCCGAGACTGTGTCCACAAACCTGCCACCCGACACCCGACCCTCCCCGAGACTATGTCCCCAAACCCCCCCGACACCCTCGACCCCCTCGAGACTATGTCCCCAAACCTGCCACCCGTCCCCGACCCCCCCGAGACTATATCCCCAAACCCTCCACGCGACCCCAGTCCCCCCCGACCCCCCCCCCCGAGACTATGTCCCCAAACCCGCCCCCCGACCCCCGACCCACCCCGAGACTCTGTCCACAAACCAGCCACCCAACCCCCGACCCACCCGAGACTATGTCCCCAAACCCGCCACCCGATCCCCGACCCCTCCAACCCCCCCCCGAGACTATGTCCCCAAAGCCGCCGCCGACCCCCCCGAGACTATGACCCAAACCCGCCACCCGACCCCCGACCCCCCCGAGACTATGTCCCCAAACACGACTCCCGAACCCCCCGACCCCCCCGAGACTATGTCCCCAAACCCGACCCCCGACACCCTCGACACCCTCGAGACTATGTCCCCAAACCCGCCACCCGACCCCCGACCCCCCGAGACTATGTCCCCAAACCCGCCACCCGTCCCCGACCCCACCGACACCCCCCGAGACTATATCCCCAAACCCTCCACGCGACCCCAGTCCCCCCTGACCGCCCCCGAGACTATGTCCCCAAACCCGCCACCCAAACCCCCCGCCCCCCCCGAGACTATATCCCCAAACCTGCCAACCGACCTCCGACCCCCCTGAGACTATGTCCCCAAACCCGCCACCCGACCCCCGAACCCCCCCGAGACTATATCCCCAAACCTGCCACCCGTCCCCCGAACTCCCCCGAGACTATGTCCCCAAACCCGCCACCCAACGCCCGACCACCCCCAAGACTATGTCCCCAAAGCCGTCCGAGACTATGTCCCCAAACCCACCACCCGATACCCGAACCCCCCGAGACTATATCCCCAAACCCGCCACTCGACCCCCGACCCTCCCGACCCCTCCCGAGACTATGTCCCCAAACCCGCCACCCGACCCCCGAACCCCCCCGAGACAATGTCCCCAAAGCTGCCACACGACCCCCGACACCCCCCGAGACTATGTCCCCAAACCCGCCACCCAACCCCCGACCCCCCAGACACCCCCCGAGACTCTGTCCACAAACCAGCCACCCAACCCCCGACCCCCCATAGACTATGTCCCCAAACCCGCCACCCGACCCCCGACCCACCCGAGACTATGTCCCCAAACCCGCCACCCGACCCCCGACCCCCCTGACACCCCCGAGACCCTGTCCCCAAACCCGCCACCCGACCCCCGACACCCCGAGACTATGTCCCCAAATCCGCCACCCGACCCCGACGCCTCCGACCCCACCCGAGACTATGTCCCCAAACCCGCTACCCGACCCCCGACCCCCCGAGACTATGTCCCCAAACCCGACCGCCGAACCCCCCGACCCCCCCGAGACTATGTCCCCAAACCCGCTACCCGACCCCCGAACCCCCCGAGACAATGTCCCCAAAGCTGCCACACGACCCCCGACACCCCCCGAGACTATGTCCCCAAACCCGCCCGCCGAACCCCCCGACGCCCCCGAGACTTTGTCCACAAACCCGCCCCCCCCCGAGACTATGTCCCCAAACCCGCCACCCGACCCCCGAACCCCCCGAGACAATGTCCCCAAAGCTGCCACACGACCCCCGACACCCCCCGAGACTATGTCCCCAAACCCGACACCCGAACCCAGACCCCCCAATCACCCCCGAGACTAGGTCGCCAAACCCGCCACCCGTACTCCGACCCCCCCGAGGCTATGTCCCCAAACCCTCCATCCGAACCCTGAGCCCCCCGAGACTATGTCCCCAAACCCGCCACCCAAACCCCCCGCCCCCCCCGAGACTATATCCCCAAACCTGCCAACCGACCTCCGACCCCCCTGAGACTATGTCCCCAAACCCGCCACCCGACCCCCGAACCCCCCCGAGACTATATCCCCAAACCTGCCACCCGTCCCCCGAACTCCCCCGAGACTATGTCCCCAAACCCGCCACCCAACGCCCGACCACCCCCAAGACTATGTCCCCAAAGCCGTCCGAGACTATGTCCCCAAACCCACCACCCGATCCCCGAACCCCCCGAGACTATATCCCCAAACCCGCCACTCGACCCCCGACCCTCCCGACCCCTCCCGAGACTATGTCCCCAAACCCGCCACCCGACCCCCGAACCCCCCCGAGACAATGTCCCCAAAGCTGCCACACGACCCCCGACACCCCCCGAGACTATGTCCCCAAACCCGCCACCCAACCCCCGACCCCCCAGACACCCCCCGAGACTCTGTCCACAAACCAGCCACCCAACCCCCGACCCCCCATAGACTATGTCCCCAAACACGCCACCCGACCCCCGACCCACCCGAGACTATGTCCCCAAACCCGCCACCCGACCCCCGACCCCCCTGACACCCCCGAGACCCTGTCCGCAAACCCGCCACCCGACCCCCGACACCCCGAGACTATGTCCCCAAATCCGCCACCCGACCCCGACGCCTCCGACCCCACCCGAGACTATGTCCCCAAACCCGCTACCCGACCCCCGACCCCCCGAGACTATGTCCCCAAACCCGACCGCCGAACCCCCCGACCCCCCCGAGACTATGTCCCCAAACCCGCTACCCGACCCCCGACCCCCCGAGACTATGTCCCCAAACCCGCCCGCCGAACCCCCCGACGCCCCCGAGACTTTGTCCACAAACCCGCCCCCCGACCCCCCCCCGAGACTATGTCCCCAAACCCGCCACCCGACCCCCGAACCCCCCGAGACAATGTCCCCAAAGCTGCCACACGACCCCCGACACCCCCCGAGACTATGTCCCCAAACCCGACACCCGAACCCAGACCCCCCAATCACCCCCGAGACTAGGTCGCCAAACCCGCCACCCGTACTCCGACCCCCCCGAGGCTATGTCCCCAAACCCTCCATCCGAACCCTGAGCCCCCCGAGACTATGTCCCCAAACCCGCCACCCGAGCCCCGACCCCCCCGAGACTATGTCCCCAAACCCGCCACCCGACCCCCGACCCCTCCAACACCCCCCCGAGACTATATCCCCAAACCCTCCACGCGACCCCAGTCCCCCCCGACCCCCCCGAGACTTTGTCCCCAAACCCGCCACCCAACACCCCCGCCCCCCGAGACTATATCCCCAAACCTGCCACCCGAACCACGACCCCCCGACCCCCCCGAGACTATATCCCCAAACCTGCCAACCGACCTCCGACCCCCCTGAGACTATGTCCCCAAACCCGCCACCCGACCCCCGAACCTCCCCCGAGACTATGTCCCCAAACCCGCCACCCA
Source organism: Carcharodon carcharias (assembly GCF_017639515.1). Taxonomy (NCBI): domain Eukaryota; kingdom Metazoa; phylum Chordata; class Chondrichthyes; order Lamniformes; family Lamnidae; genus Carcharodon; species Carcharodon carcharias. The sequence continues at coordinate 1,084,237 of NW_024470677.1, forward strand.
ACCCCCGACCACCCCCAAGACTATGTCCCCAAAGCCGTCTGAGACTATGTCCCCAAACCCATCACCAGATCCCCGAACCTCCCGAGACTATGTCCGCAAACCCGCCACCCGACCCAACGAGACTATGTCCCCAAACCAACCACCCGACACCCGACGCCTCCCGAGACTATGTCCCCAAACCCGCCACCCGAGCCCCGACCCCCCCGAGACTATGTCCCCAAACCCGCCACCCGACCCCAGTCCCCCCCAACCCCCCCGAGACTTTGTCCCCAAACCCGCCACCCAACACCCCCGCCCCCCCGAGACTATATCCCCAAACCTGCCACCCGAACCACGACCCCCCGACCCCCCCGAGACTATATGCCCAAACCCGCCAACCGACCTCCGACCCCCCTGAGACTATGTCCCCAAACCCGCCACTCGACCCCCGAACCCCCCCCGAGACTATATCCCCAAACCTGCCACCCGTCCCCCAACCTCCCCCGAGACTATGTCCCCAAACCCGCCACCCAACCCCCGACCACCCCCAAGACTATGTCCCCAAAGCCGTCCGAGACTATGTCCCCAAACCCACCACCAGATCCCCGAACCTCCCGAGACTATGTCCCCAAACCCGCCACCCGACCCCCGACCCAACGAGACTATGTCCCCAAACCCGCCACCCGACCCCCGACCCCCCTCGAGACTATGTCCCCAAACCCGCCACCCGACCCCCGACCACCCTGACACCCCCGAGACTCTGTCCCCAAACCCGCCACCCCGAGACTATGTCCCCAAACCCGCCACCCGACCCCCGAACCCCCCCCGAGACAATGTCCCCAAAGCTGCCACCCGACCGCCGACACCCCCGAGACTATGTCCCCAAACCCGCCACCCGACCCCCGACCCCCCCGAGACTATGTCCCCAAACCCGCTACCCGACCCCCGATCCCCCGAGACTATGTCCCCAAACCCGCCCGCCGAACCCCCCGACCCCCACGAGACTATGTCCCCAAACCCGCCCCCCGACCCCCGACCCCCCCCGAGACTTTGTCCACAAACCCGCCCCCCGACCCCCTCGACCCCCCCGAGACAATGTCCCCAAACCCGCCACCCGATCCCCCAGCCCCCCGACACCCCCCGAGACTATGTCCCCAAACCCGACACCCGAACCCAGACCCCCCAATCACCCCTGCGACTATGTCCCCAAACCCGCCACCCGAACCCCGACCACACCGAACCCCCCGAGAATATGTCCCCGAACCCGCCACCCGTACTCCGACCCCCCCGAGGCTATGTCCCCAAACCCTCCATCCGAACCCCGAGCCCCCCGAGACTATGTCCCCAAACCTGCCACCCGAGCCCCGATTCCCCTGAGACTATGTCCCCAAACCCGACCCCCGACCCTCCCCCGAGACTATGTCCCCAAACCCGCCACCCGACCCCCGAACCACCCCCGAGATAATGTCCCCAAAGCTGCCAACCGACCGCCGACACCCCCGAGACTGTGTCCACAAACCCGCCACCCGACACCCGACCCTCCCCGAGACTATGTCCCCAAACCCCCCCGACACCCTCGACCCCCTCGAGACTATGTCCCCAAACCTGCCACCCGTCCCCGACCCCCCCGAGACTATATCCCCAAACCCTCCACGCGACCCCAGTCCCCCCCAACCCCTCCCCCCGAGACTATGTCCCCAAACCCGCCCCCCGACCCCCGACCCACCCCGAGACTCTGTCCACAAACCAGCCACCCAACCCCCGACCCACCCGAGACTATGTCCCCAAACCCGCCACCCGATCCCCGACCCCTCCAACCCCCCCCCGAGACTATGTCCTCAAAGCCGCCACCCAACCCCCCCGAGACTATGACCCAAAGCCGCCACCCGACCCCCGAACCCCCCGAGACTATGTCCCCAAACACGACTCCCGAACCCCCCGACCCCCCCGAGACTATGTCCCCAAACCCGACCCCCGACACCCTCGACCCCCTCGAGACTATGTCCCCAAACCCGCCACCCGACCCCCGACCCCCCGAGACTATGTCCCCAAACCCGCCACCCGTCCCCGACCACACCGACACCCCCCGAGACTATATCCCCAAACCCTCCACGCGACCCCAGTCCCCCCTGACCGCCCCCGAGATTATGTCCCCAAACGCGCCACCCAAACCCCCCGCCCCCCCCGAGCCTATATCCCCAAACCTGCCAACCGACCTCCGACCCCCCTGAGACTATGTCCCCAAACCCGCCACCCGACCCCCGAACCCCCCCGAGACTATATCCCCAAACCTGCCACCCGTCCCCCGAACTCCCCCGAGACTATGTCCCCAAACCCGCCACCCAACGCCCGACCACCCCCAAGACTATGTCCCCAAAGCCGTCCGAGACTATGTCCCCAAACCCACCACCCGATCCCCGAACCCCCCGAGACTATATCCCCAAACCCGCCACTCGACCCCCGACCCTCCCGACCCCTCCCGAGACTATGTCCCCAAACCCGCCACCCGACCCCCGAACCCCCCCGAGACAATGTCCCCAAAGCTGCCACACGACCCCCGACACCCCCCGAGACTATGTTTCCAAACCCGCCACCCGACCCCCGAGCCCCCCGACACCCCCCGAGACTATGTCCCCAAACCCGACACCCGAACCCAGACCCCCCAAACACCCCCGAGACTAGGTCGCCAAACCCGCCACCCGTACTCCGACCCCCCCGAGGCTATGTCCCCAAACCCTCCATCCGAACCCTGAGCCCCCCGAGACTATGTCCCCAAACCCGCCACCCGACCCCCGACCCCTCCAACACCCCCCCGAGACTATGTCCCCAAAGCCGCCGCCGACCCCCCCGAGACTATATCCCCAAACCCTCCACGCGACCCCAGTCCCCCCTGACCCCCCCGAGACTTTGTCCCCAAACCCGCCACCCAACACCCCCGCCCCCCGAGACTATATCCCCAAACCTGCCACCCGAACCACGACCCCCCGACCCCCCCGAGACTATATCCCCAAACCTGCCAACCGACCTCCGACCCCCCTGAGACTATGTCCCCAAACCCGCCACCCGACCCCCGAACCCCCCCCGAGACTATCTCCCCAAACCTGCCACCCGTCCCCCAACATCCCCCGAGACTATGTCCCCAAACCCGCCACCCAACCCCCGACCACCCCCAAGACTATGTCCCCAAAGCCGTCCGCGACTATGTCACCAAACCCACCACCAGATCCCCGAACCTCCCGAGACTATGTCCCCAAACCCGCCACCCGACCCCCGACCCAACGAGACTATGTCCCCAAACCAACCACCCGAAACCCGACGCCTCCCGAGACTATGTCCCCAAACCCGCCACCCGACCCCCGACCCCCCTCGAGACTATGTCCCAAAACCCGCCACCCGACCCCTCCAACACCCCCCCGAGACTATGTCCCCAGAGCCGCCGCCGACCCCCCCGAGACTATATCCCCAAACCCTCCACGCGACCCCAGTCCCCCCCGACCCCCCCGAGACTTTGTCCCCAAACCCGCCACCCAACACCCCCGCCCCCCGAGACTATATCCCCAAACCTGCCACCCGAACCACGACCCCCCGACCCCCCCGAGACTATATCCCCAAACCTGCCAACCGACCTCCGACCCCCCTGAGACTATGTCCCCAAACCCGCCACCCGACCCCCGAACCCCCCCCGAGACTATCTCCCCAAACCTGCCACCCGTCCCCCAACATCCCCCGAGACTATGTCCCCAAACCCGCCACCCAACCCCCGACCACCCCCAAGACTATGTCCCCAAAGCCGTCCGCGACTATGTCACCAAACCCACCACCAGATCCCCGAACCTCCCGAGACTATGTCCCCAAACCCGCCACCCGACCCCCGACCCAACGAGACTATGTCCCTAAACCAACCACCCGAAACCCGACGCCTCCCGAGACTATGTCCCCAAACCCGCCACCTGACCCCTGACCCCCCTCGAGACGATGTCCCCAAACCCGCCACCCGACCCCCGACCACCCTGACACCCCCGAGACTCTGTCCCCAAACCCGCCACCCCGAGACTATGTCCCCAAACCCGCCACCCGACCCCCGAACCCCCCCCGAGACAATGTCCCCAAAGCTGCCACCCGACCGCCGACACCCCCAAGACTATGTCCCCAAACCCGCCACCCGACCCCCGACCCCCCCGAGACAATGTCCCCAAACCCGACCGCCGAACCCCCCGACCCCCCCGAGACTATGTCCCCAAACCCGCTACCCGACCCCCGATCCCCCGAGACTATGTCCCCAAACCCGCCCGCCGAACCCCCCGACCCCCACGAGACTATGTCCCCAAAGCCGCCCCCCGACCCCCGACCCCCCCAGAGACTTTGTCCACAAACCCGCCCCCCGACCCCCTCGACCCCCCCGAGACAATGTCCCCAAACCCGCCACCCGATCCCCCAGCCCCCCGACACCCCCCGAGACTATGTCCCCAAACCCGACACCCGAACCCAGACCCCCCAATCACCCCCGAGACTATGTCCCCAAACCCACCACCCGAACCCCGACCACACCGAACCCCCCGAGAATATGTCCCCGAACCCGCCACCCGTACTCCGACCCCCCCGAGGCTATGTCCCCAAACCCTCCATCCGAACCCCAAGCCCCCCGTGACTATGTCCCCAAACCTGCCACCCGAGCCCCGATCCCCCTGGGACTATGTCCCCAAACCCGACCCCCGACCCCCCCCGAGACTATGTCCCCAAACCCGCCACCCGACCCCCGAACCACCCCCGAGACAATGTCCCCAAAGCTGCCAACCGACCGCCGACACCCCCCGAGACTGTGTCCACAAACCCGCCACCCGACACCCGACCCTCCCCGAGACTATGTCCCCAAACCCCCCCGACACCCTCGACCCCCTCGAGACTATGTCCCCAAACCTGCCACCCGTCCCCGACCCCCCCGAGACTATATCCCCAAACCCTCCACGCGACCCCAGTCCCCCCCGACCCCCCCCCCCGAGACTATGTCCCCAAACCCGCCACCCGACCCCCGACCCACCCCGAGACTCTGTCCACAAACCAGCCACCCAACCCCCGACCCACCCGAGACTATGTCCCCAAACCCGCCACCCGATCCCCGACCCCTCCAACCCCCCCCGAGACTATGTCCCCAAAGCCGCCACCGACCCCCCCGAGACTATGACCCAAACCCGCCACCCGACCCCCGACCCCCCCGAGACTATGTCCCCAAACACGACTCCCGAACCCCCCGACCCCCCCGAGTCTATGTCCCCAAACCCGACCCCCGACACCCTCGACCCCCTCGAGACTATGTCCCCAAACCCGCCACCCGACCCCCGACCCCCCCGAGACTATGTCCCCAAACCCGCCACCCGTCCCCGACCCCACCGACACCCCCCGAGACTATATCCCCAAACCCTCCACGCGACCCCAGTCCCCCCTGACCGCCCCCGAGATTATGTCCCCAAACGCGCCACCCAAACCCCCCGCCCCCCCCGAGACTATATCCCCAAACCTGCCAACCGACCTCCGACCCCCCTGAGACTATGTCCTCAAACCCGCCACCCGACCCCCGAACCCCCCCGAGACTATATCCCCAAACCTGCCACCCGTCCCCGAACTCCCCCGAGACTATGTCCCCAAACCCGCCACCCAACCCCCGACACCCCTGACACCCCCGAGACCCTGTCCCCAAACCCGCCACCCATCCCCGACCCCCCCCGAGACTATATCCCCAAACCCTCCACGCGACCCCAGTCCCCCCCGACCCCCCCGAGACTATGTCCCCAAACCCGACAACCGACCTCCGACCCCCCCGGGACTATGTCCCCAAACCCGCCACCCGACCCCCGACCCCCCTGACACCCCCGAGACCCTGTCCCCAAACCCGCCACCCGACCCCCGACACCCCGAGACTATGTCCCCAAATCCGCCACCCGACCCCGACCCCTCCGACCCCACCCGAGACTATGTCCCCAAACCCGCTACCCGACCCCCGACCCCCCGAGACTATGCCCCAAACCCGACCGCCGAACCCCCCGACCCCCCCGAGACTATGTCCCCAAACCCGCTACCCGACCCCCGACCCCCCGAGACTATGTCCCCAAACCCGCCCGCCGAACCCCCCGACCCCCCCGAGACGTTGTCCACAAACCCGCCCCCCGACCCCCCCGAGACTATGTCCCCAAACCCGCCACCCGACCCCCGAACCCCCCCGAGACAATGTCCCCAAAGCTGCCACACGACCCCCGACACCCCCCGAGACTATGTTTCCAAACCCGCCACCCGACCCCCGAGCCCCCGACACCCCCCGAGACTATGTCGCCAAACCCGCCACCCCCGAGGCTATGTCCCCAAACCCTCCATCCGAACCCTGAGCCCCCCGAGACTATGTCCCCAAACCCGCCACCCGAGCCCCGACCCCCCCGAGACTATGTCCCCAAACCCGCCACCCGACCACCGACACCCCGAGACTATGTCCCCAAACTTGCCACCCGACACCCGACTCCCCCGAGACTATGCCCCAAACCCGCCACCCGACTCCTGACCTTCCCCGAGACTATGTCCCCAAACACCCCGACACCCTCGGCCCCCTCGAGACTATGTCCCCAAACCCTCCACGCGACCCCAGTCCCCCCGACCCCCCCCCGACCACTCCCGGGGCTATGTCCCCAAAGCGGCCACCCGACCCCCGAATGACCCGAGACTATGTCCCCTTACCCGCCACCAGACCCCCGACCCCCCCGAGACTATGTCCCCAAACCAGCCACCCGTCCCACGACCCCACCGAGACTATGTCCCCAAACCCGCCACCTGACCCGCGACCCACCCTGAGACTATGTCCCCGAACCCGCCACCCGAACCCTGATCCCGCCGAACCCCCCTGTGACTATGTCCCCAAACCCGCCACCCGAACCCTGATCCCGCCGAACCCCCCCGAGACTATGTCCCCAAAACCGCCCCCCGAACCCCGACCTCCCCCAAGAGTATGTCCCCAAACCCGCCACCCGACCCCGAACCCCCCCGAGACAATGTCCCCAAAGCTGCCACCCGACCCCCGACACCCCCGAGACTGTGTCCACAAACCCGCCACCCGACCCCCGACGCCCCCCGAGACTATGTTTCCAAACCCGCCACCTGACCCCCGACCACCTTTGAGACTATGTCCCCAAACCCGCCACCCGACCACCGACACCCCCAAGACTGTGTCCACAAACCCGCCACCCGCCCCCCGACCCCCCCCGAGACTATGTTTCCAAACCCGCCACCTGACCCCCGAGAATATGTCCCCAAACAGGCCACCCGACCCCCGACCCCGTCCGAGACTATGTCCCCAAACCCGCCACCCGACCCCCCCGAGAATATGTCCCCAAACCCGCCACCCGACGCCCGACCCCCCCGAGACTATGTCCCCAAACCCGCCACTCGACCCCGACCCCCCCGAGACTATGTCCCCAAACCCGCCACCCGACCCCTGACCACCCCCGAGAGTATGTCCCCAAACCCGCCACCCGAACCCCGACCCTCCCAACACACCCGAGACTATGTCCCCAAACCCGCCACCCAACCCCCGACCCCCCAGACACCCCCCGAGACTCTGTCCACAAACCAGCCACCCAACCCCCGACCCCCCATAGACTATGTCCCCAAACCCGCCACCCGACCCCCGACCCACCCGAGACTATGTCCCAAAACCCGCCACCCGACCCCTCCAACACCCCCCCGAGACTATGTCCCCAAAGCCGCCGCCGACCCCCCCGAGACTATATCCCCAAACCCTCCACGCGACCCCAGTCCCCCCCGACCCCCCCCCGAGACTATGTCCCCAAACCCACCACCCAACACCTCCGCCCCCCCGAGACTATATCCCCAAACCTGCCACCCGAACCACGACCCCCCGACCCCACCGAGACTATATCCCCAAACCCGCCAACCGACCTCCGACCCCCCTGAGACTATGTCCCCAAACCCGCCACCCGACCCCCGAACCCCCCCGAGACTATATCCCCAAACCTGCCACCCGACCCCCAACCTCCCCCGAGACTACGTCCCCAAACCCGCCACCCAACCCCCGACCACCCCCAAGACTATGTCCCCAAAGCCGTCCGAGACTATGTCCCCAAACCCACCACCAGATCCCCGAACCTCCCGAGACTATGTCCCCAAACCCGCCACCCGACCCCCGACCCAACGAGACTATGTCCCCAAACCAACCACCCGACACCCAACGCCTCCCGAGACTATGTCCCCAAACCCGCCACCTGACCCCCCTCGAGTCTATGTCCCCAAACCCGCCACCCGACCCCCGACCCCCCTGACACCCCCGAGACTCTGTCCCCAAACCCACCACCCCGAGACTATGTCCCCAAATCCGCCACTCGAACCCGACCACTCCGACCCCACCCGAGACTATGTCCCCAAACCCGCCACCCGACCCCCGGCCCCCACGACCCCACAAACTATGTCCCCATACCTTCCACCCGACCACCGACCCCCCCGACCCCCGCGAGACTATGTCCCCAAACCCGCCACCCGACCCCCGACCCCCCCGAGACAATGTCCCCAAACCCGACCGCCGAACCCCCCGACCCCCCCCGAGACTATGTCCCCAAACACGCTACCCGACCCCCGATCCCCCGAGACTATGTCCCCAAACCCGCCCGCCGAACCCCCCGACCCCCACGAGACTATGTCCCCAAACCCGCCCCCCGACCCCCGACCCCCTCGACCCCCCCGGGACAATGTCCCCAAACCCGCCACCCGATCCCCCAGCCCCCCGACACCCCCCGAGACTATGTCCCCAAACCCGACACCCGAACCCAGACCCCCCAATCACCCCCGAGACTATGTCCCCAAACCCGCCACCCGAACCCCGACCACACCGAACCCCCCGAGAATATGTCCCTGAACCCGCCACCCGTACTCCGACCCCCCCGAGGCTATGTCCCCAAACCCTCCATCCGAACCCCGAGCCCCCCGAGACTATGTCCCCAAACCCGCCACCCGAGCCCCGATCCCCCTGAGACTATGTCCCCAAACCCGACCCCCGACCCCCCCCGAGACTATGTCCCCAAACCTGCCACCCGACCCCCGAACCCCCCCCGAGACAATGTCCCCAAAGCTGCCACCCGACCGCCGACACCCCCGAGACTGTGTCCACAAACCCACCACCCGACACCCGACCCTCCCCGAGACTATGTCCCCAAACCCCCCCGACACCCTCGACCCTTTCGAGACTATGTCCCCAAACCCGCCACCCGTCCCCGACCCCCCCGAGACTATATCCCCAAACCCTCCACGCGACCCCAGTCCCCCCCGAACCCCCCCGAGACTATGTCCCCAAACCCGCCACCCGACCCCCGACCCACCCCGAGACTCTGTCCACAAACCAGCCACCCAACCCCCGACCCCCCATAGACTATGTCCCCAAACCCGCCACCCGACCCCCGACCCACCCGAGACTATGTCCCCAAACCCGCCACCCGATCCCCGACCCCTCCAACCCCCCCCGAGACTATGTCCCCAAAGCCGCCGCCGACCCCCCGAGACTATGACCCAAACCCGCCACCCGACCCCCGACCCCCCCGAGACTATGTCCCCAAACACGACTCCCGAACCCCCCGACCCCCCCGAAACTATGTCCCCAAACCCGACCCCCGACACCCTCGACCCCCTCGAGACTATGTCCCCAAACCCTCCACGCGACCCCAGTCCCCCCCGACCGCCCCCAAGATTATGTCCCCAAACGCGCCACCCAAACCCCCCGCCCTCCCCGAGCCTATATCCCCAAACCTGCCAACCGACCTCCGACCCCCCTGAGACTATGTCCCCAAACCCGCCACCCGACCCCCGAACCCCCCCGAGACTATATCCCCAAACCTGCCACACGTCCTCCGAACTCCCCCGAGACTATGTCCCCAAACCCGCCACCCAACGCCCGACCACCCCCAAGACTATGTCCCCAAAGCCGTCCGAGACTATGTCCCCAAACCCACCACCCGATCCCCGAACCACCCGAGACTATGTCCCCAAACCCGCCACCCAACCCCCGACCCAACGAGACTATGTCCCCAAACCCGCCACTCGACCCCCGACCCTCCCGACCCCTCCCGAGACTATGTCCCCAAACCTGCCACCTGACCCCTGACCCCCCTCGAGACCATGTCCCCAAACCCGCCACCCGACCCCCCTGACCCCCCGAGACTCTGTCCCCAAACCCGCCACCCGACCACCGACACCCCGAGACTATGTCCCCAAATCCGCCACACGACCCCAACCCCTCCGACCCCACCCGAGACTATGTCCCCAAACCCGCCACCCGACCCCCAGCCCCCACAAACTATGTCCCCATACCTTCCACCCGACCACTGACCCCCCTGACCCCCCCGAGACTATGTCCCCAAACCCGCCACCCGACTCCTGACCTTCCCCGAGACTATGTCCCCAAACCACCCGACACCCTCGACCCCCTCGAGACTATATCCCCAAACCCTCCACGCGACCCCAGTCCCCCCGACCCTCCCCGAGACTATGTCCCCAAACCCGCCACCCAAACCCCCCGCTCCCCCCGACACTATATCCCCAAACCTGCCACCCGAACCACGACCCCCTGACCTCCTTGAGACTATGTCCCCAAACCCGACACCCGACGCCCGCGACCCCTCCCGAGACTATGTCCCCAAACCCGCCACCCGACCCCCGACCCCCCTCGAGACTATGTCCCCAAACCTGCCACCCGACCCCCGACCCCCCTGACCCCCCCGAGACTCTGTCCCCAAACCCGCCAACCGACCTCCGACTCCCCCGAGACTATGTCCCCAAACCCGCCACCTGACCCCCGAACCCCCCCGAGACTACATCCCCAAACCTGCCACCCGTCCCCCGACCTCCCCCGAGACTATGTCCCCAAACCCGCCACCCAACCACCGACCACCTCCAAGACTATGTCCCCAAAGCCGTCCGAGACTATGTCCACAAACCCACCACCCGATCCCCGACCCTCCCGAGACTATGTCCCCAAACCCGGCATCCGACCCCCGACCCATCGAGACTATGTCCCCAAACCCGCCACCGGACCCCCGACCCTCCCGACCCCTCCCGAGACTATGTCCCCAAACCCGCTACCCGACCCCCGACCCCCCTCGAGACTATGTCGCCACACCCGCCACCCGACCCCCGACCCCCCTGACCCCCCCCGAGACTCTGTCCCCAAACCCGCCACCCGACCCCGACCCCTCCGACCCCACCCGGGACTATGTCCCCGATCCCGCCACCCGACCCCCGGCCCCCACGACCCCACAAACTATGTCCCCATACCTTCCAACAGACCACCGACCCCCCCGACCCCCGCGAGACTATGTCCCCAAACCCGCCACCCGACCCCCGCGACCACTCCCGAGACTATGTCCCCAAACCCGCCACCTGACCCCCGAACGCCCTCGAGACTATGTCCCCAAACCTGCCACCCGACCCCTGTCCCCCCTGACCCCCCCGAGACTCTGTCCCCAAACCCGCCAACCGACCTCCGACTCCCCCGAGACTATGACCCCAAACCCGCCACCTGACCCCCGAACCTCCACGAGACTATATCCCCAAACCTGCCACCCAACCCCAGACCCAACGACACCCCCCTAGACTACATCCCCAAACCTGCCCCCCGACCCCCGACCCCCCCGAGACTGTGTCCACAAACCCGCCACCCGACCCCCGACCCCCCCCGAGACTATGTTCCCAAACCCGCCATCCGGCCCCCGAACCACCCCGAGACAATGTCCCCAAACCTGCCACCCGACCCTCGACCCCCCCCGAGACTATGTTTCCAAACCCGCCACCTGACCTCCGACCACCCCCGAGACTATGTCGCCAAACAGGCCACCCGACCCCCGACCCCGTCCGAGACTATGTCCCCAAACCCGCCACCCGACCCCCGACCCCCCTGACACCCCCCGAGACTATGTCCCCAAACCCGCCACCCGACCCCCGACCCCTCCAACCCCCCCCCGAGACTATGTCCCCAAACCCGCCACCCGACCCCCGACCCACCCGAGACTATGTCCCCAAACCCGCCACCAGACCCCCGACCCCCCGAGACTGTCCCCAAACCCGACCCCCGAACCCCCCGACACCCCCGAGACTATGTCCCCAAAACCGCCACCCGAACCCCGACCACACCGACCCCCCCGAGAATATGTCCCCGAACCCGCCACCCGTACTCCGACCCCCCCGAGGCTATGTCCCCAAACCCGACCCCCGACCCCCCCCGAGACTATGTCCCCAAACCCGCCACCCGACCCCCGAACCCCCCCGAGACAATGTCCCCAAACCTGCCCCCCGACCCCCGACCCCCCCGAGACTGTGTCCACAAACCCGCCACCCGACCCCCGACCCCCCCCCGAGACTATGTTCCCAAACCCGCCATCCGGCCCCCGAACCACCCCGAGACAATGTCCCCAAACCTGCCACCCGACCCCCGACCCCCCCCGAGACTATGTTTCCAAACCCGCCACCTGACCTCCGACCACCCCCGAGACTATGTCCCCAAACCCGCCACCCGACCACCGACCCCCCCGAGAATATGTCCCCAAACCCGCCACCCGACCCCCGACCCCGTCCGAGACTATGTCCCCAAACCCGCCACCCAACCACCGACCACCTCCAAGACTATGTCCCCAAAGCCGTCCGAGACTATGTCCACAAACCCACCACCCGATCCCCGACCCTCCCGAGACTATGTCCCCAAACCCGGCATCCGACCCCCGACCCATCGGGACTATGTCCCCAAACCCGCCACCGGACCCCGACCCTCCCGACCCCTCCCGAGACTATGTCCCCAAACCCGCTACCCGACCCCCGACCCCCCTCGAGACTATGTCGCCACACCCGCCACCCGACCCCCGACCCCCCTGACCCCCCCCGAGACTCTGTCCCCAAACCCGCCACCCGACCCCGACCCCTCCGACCCCACCCGGGACTATGTCCCCAATCCCGCCACCCGACCCCGACCCCTCCGACCCCACCCGGGACTATGTCCCCGATCCCGCCACCCGACCCCCGGCCCCCACGACCCCACAAACTATGTCCCCATACCTTCCAACAGACCACCGACCCCCCCGACCCCCGCGAGACTATGTCCCCAAACCCGCCACCCGACCCCCGAACGCCCTCGAGACTATGTCCCCAAACCTGCCACCCGACCCCTGTCCCCCCTGACCCCCCCGAGACTCTGTCCCCAAACCCGCCAACCGACCTCCGACTCCCCCGAGACTATGACCCCAAACCCGCCACCTGACCCCCGAACCCCCACGAGACTATATCCCCAAACCTGCCACCCAAACCCAGACCCAACGAGACTATGTCCCCAAACCCGCCACCCGACCCCCGACCCCCCTGACACCCCCCGAGACTACGTCCCCAAACAGGCCACCCGACCCCCGACCCCCCCCGAGAATATGTCCCCAAACCCACCACCCGACCACCGACCCCCCCGAGAATATGTCCCCAAACCGCCACCCGACCCTGGACCCCGTCCGAGAATATGTCCCCAAACCAGCCACCCGACCCCCGACCCACCCGAGACTATGTCCCCAAACCCGCCACCCGACCCCCGACCCCTCCAACCCCCCCCCCCCGAGACTATGTCCCCAAACCCGCCACCCGACCCCCGACCCACCGGAGACTATGTCCCCAAACCCGACACCAGACCCCCGACCCCCCGAGACTGTCCCCAAACCCGACCCCCGAACCCCCCGACACCCCCGAGACTATGTCCCCAAAACCGCCACCCGAACCCCGACCACACCGACCCCCCCGAGAATATGTCCCCGAACCCGCCACCCGTACTCCGACCCCCCCGAGGCTATGTCCCCAAACCCGACCCCCGACCCCCCCCCGAGACTATGTCCCCAAACCCGCCACCCGACCCCCGAACCCCCCCGAGACAATGTCCCCAAACCTGCCACCCGACCCCCGACCCCCCCCGAGACTGTGTCCACAAACCCGCCACCCGACCCCCGACCCCCCCCGATTATGTTCCCAAACCCGCCATCCGGCCCCCGAACCACCCCGAGACAATGTCCCCAAACCTGCCACCCGACCCCCGACCCCCCCCGAGACTATGTTTCCAAACCCGCCACCTGACCCCCGACCACCCCCGAGACTATGTCCACAAACAGGCCACCCGACCCCCGACCCCGTCCGAGACTATGTCCCCAAACCCGCCACCCGACCACCGACCCCCCCCGAGAATATGTCCCCAAACCCGCCACCCGACCCCCGACCCCGTCCGAGACTATGTCCCCAAACCCGCCACTCGACCCCGACCACCCCCGAGACTATGTCCCCAAACCCGCCACCCGACCCCCGACCACCCCCGAGAGTATGTCCCCAAACCCGCCACCCGAACCCCAACCCCCCTAACACCCCCGAGACTATGTCCCCAAACCCGCCACCCCACCCCCGACCCCCCTGACACCCCCCGAGACTCTGTCCACAAACCAGCCACCCAACTTCCGACCCCCCATAGACTATGTCCCCAAACCCGCCACCTGACCCCCGACCCACCCGAGACTATGTCTCCAAACCCGCCACCCGACCCCCGACCCCTCCAACCCCCCCCGAGACTATGTCCCCAAAGCCGCCACCGACCCCCCGAGACTATGACCCAAACCCGCCACCCGACCCCCGACCCCCCCGAGACTATGGCCCCAAACCCGACCCCCGAACCCCCCGACCCCCCCGAGGGAATGTCCCCAAACCCGCCACCCGAACCCCGACCCCCCCGAACCCCCGAGACTATGTCCCCAAACCCGACACCAGAATCCCGACCCCTCCGAGACTATGTCCCCAAACCAGCCACCCGACCTCCGACCCCCCCCGACCCCCCCGAGACTATGTCCCCAAACCCGCCACTCGACCCCCGACCCTCCCGACCCCTCCCGAGACTATGTCCCCAAGCCCGCCACCTGACCCCTGACCCCCCTCGAGACTATGTCCCCAAACCCGCCACCCGACCCCCCTGACCCCCCGAGACTCTGTCCCCAAACCCGCCACCCGACCACCGACACCCCGAGACTATGTCCTCAAATCCGCCACACGACCACTGACCCCCCCGACCCCCCCGAGACTATGTCCCCAAACCTGCCACCCGACACCCGACCCCCCCCGAGACTATGCCCCAAACCCGCCACCCGACTCCTGACCTTCCCTGAGACTATGTCCCCAAACCCCCCGACACCCTCGACCCCCTCGAGACTATGTCCCCAAACCCGCCACCCGTCCCCGACCCCCCCGACACCCCCCGAGACTATATCCCCAAACCCTCCACGTGACCCCAGTCCACCCCGACCCCCCCAGAGACCATGTCCCCAAACCCGCAAACCGACCTCCGACCCCCCCGAGACTATGTCCCCAAACCCTCCACCCGAACCCCGAACCCCCCCGAGACTATATCCCCAAACCTGCCACCCGTCCCCCAACCTCCCCCGAGACTATGTCCCCAAACCCGCCACCCAACGCCCGACCACCCCCGAGACTATGTCCCCAAACCCACCACCCGATCCCCGAACCCCCCGAGACTATGCCCCCAAACCCGCCACCCGAACCGCGACCCTCCCGACCCCTCCCGAGACTATGTCCCCAAACCTGCCACCCGACCCCCGACACCCCGAGACTATGTCCCCAAATCCGCCACCCGACCTCGACCCCTCCGACCCCACCCGAGACTATGTCCCCAAACCCGCCACCCAACCCCCGGCCCCCCCGGCCCCACACACTATGTCCCCATACCTTCCACCCGACCCCCGACCCAACGAGGCTATGTCCCTAAACCCGACCCCCGACCCCCCCCGAGACTATGGCCCCAAACCCGCCACCCGACCCCCGAACCCCCCCGAGACAATGTTTCCAAACCTGCCACCCGACCCCCGACCCCCCCCGAGACTGTGTCCACAAACCCGCCACCCGACCCCCGACCCCCCCCGAGACTATGTATCCAAACCCGCCACCCGACCCCCGACCCCCCTGACACCCCCCGAGACTACGTCCCCAAACAGGCCACCCGACCCCCGACCCGGTCCGAGACTATGTCCCCAAACCCGACACCCGACCACCGACCCCCCCGAGAATATGTCCCCAAACCCGACCCCCGGCCCCCCGAGACTATGTCCCCAAACCCGCCACCCGACCACCGACACCCCCGAGACTGTGTCCACAAACCCGCCACCTGACCCCCGAGCCCCCCGACACCCCCCGAGACTATATCCGCAAACCTGCCACCCGACCCCCGACCCCCCCGAGACTGTTTCCACAAAGCCGCCACCCGAACCCCGACCCCCCCCGAGACTATGTTTCCAAACCGGCCACCTGACCCCCGACCACCACCGAGACTATGTCCCCAAACAGGCCACCCGACCCCCGACCCCGTCCGAGACTATGTCCCCAAACCCGCCACCCAACCCCCGACCCCGTCCGAGACTATGTCCCCAAACCCGCCACCCGACCACCGACCCCCCCGAGAATATGTCCCCAATCAACACACAGTGTTTACAGGTTGTGTGTCTTATCTAACATTAACACCCAGTGGTTACAGGTTGTGTGGGTTCTCTAACATTAACACACAGTTTTTACAGGGTGTGTGGGTTCTCTAACATTAACACACAGTGTTTACAGGGTGTGTGGGTTCTATAACATTAACACACAGTGTTTACAGGGTGTGTGTGTTCTCTAACATTAACACACAGTGTTTAGAGTGTGTGTGGGTTCTCCAACATTAACACAATGTTTACAGGATGTGTGGGTTCTCTAACATTAACACACAGTGTTTACAGGGTGTGTGGGATCTATAACATTAACACACGGTGTTTACAAGGTGTGACGGTTCTCTTACATTAACACACAGTGATTACAGGGTGTGTGCGTTCTCTAACATTAACACCCAGTGTTTACAGGGTGTGTGGGTACTCTTACATTAACAAACAGTGATTACAGTGTGTGTGGGATCTCTAACATTAACACACAGTGTTTACAGGGTGTGTGGGTTCTCTAAAATTAACACACAGTGTTTACAGGGTGTGTGTGTTCTCTAACATTAACACACAGTGTTTACAGGGTGTGTGGGTTCTCTAACATTAACACAGTGTTTACAGGGTGAGTGGGTTCTATAACATTAACACACAGTGTTTACAGGGTGTGTCGGTTTTCAAACATTAACACACAGTGTTTACAGGGTGTGTGGGTTCTCCAACATTAACACACAGTGTTTACAGGGTGTGTGGGTTCTCTAACATTAACACACAGTGTTTACAGGGTGTGTGGGTTCTCTAACATTAACACACAGTGTTTACAGGGTGTGTGGGTTCTCTAACATTAACACACAGTGTTTACAGGGTGTGCGGGTTCTCTAACATTAACACACACTGTGTTTACAGGGTGTGTGGGTTCTCTAACATTAACACATAGTGTTTACAGGGTGTGTAGGATCTCTAACATTAACACAGAGTTTACAGGGTGTGTGTGTACTCTAACATTAACACACAGTGTATACAGGGAGTGTGGGATCTCTAACATTAACACACAGTGTTTACAGGGTGTGTGTGTTCTCTAACATTAACACACAGTGTTTACAGGGTGTGTGGGATCTCTAACATTAACACAAAGTGTTTACAGGTTGTGTGTCTTCTCTAACATTGATACCCAGTGTTTACAGGGTGTGTGGGTTCTCTAATATTAACACACAGTTTTTACAGGGTGTGTGGGTTCTCTAACATTAACACACTGTGTTTACAGGGTGTGGGAGCTCTCTAACATTGACACACAGTGTTTACAGTGTGTGTGCGTTCTCTAACATTAACACACAGTGTTTAGGGGGTGTGTGGGTTCTCTAACATTAACACACAGTGTTTAGAGTGTGTGTGGGTTCTCTAACATTAACACAATGTTTACAGGATGTGTGGGTTCTCTAACATTAACACACAGTGTTTACAGGGTGTGTGGTATCTCTAACATTAACAAAGTGTTTACAGGGTGTGTGTGTTCTCTAACATTAACACACAGTGTTTACAGGGAGTGTGGGATCTCTAACATTAACACACAGTGTTTACAGGGTGTGTGTGTTCTCTAACATTAACACACACTGTTTACAGGGTGTGTGGGTTCTCTAACATTAACACACAGTGTTTACAGGGTGTGTGGGTTCTCTAACATTAACACACAGTGTTTACAGGGTGTGTGGGTTCTCTAACATTAACACACAGTGTTTACAGGGTGTGTGGGTTCTCTAACATTAACACACAGTGTTTACAGGGTGTGTGTGTTCTCTAACATTAACACACAGTGTTTAGAGTGTGTGTGGGTTCTCTAACATTAACACAATGTTTACAGGATGTGTGGGTTCTCTAACATTAACACACAGTGTTTACAGGGTGTGTGGGATCTCTAGCATTAACACACTGGGTTTACAGGGTGTGACGGTTCTCTTACATTAACACACAGTGATTACAGGGTGTGTGCGTTCTCTAACATTAACACACAGTGTTTACAGGGTGTGTGGGATCTCTAACATTAACACACAGTGTTTACAGGTTGTGTGTCTTCTCTAACATTAACACCCAGTGTTTACAGGGTGTGTGGGTTCTCTAACATTAACACACAGTTTTTACAGGGTGTGTGGGTTCTCGAACATTAACACACAGTGTGTACAGGGTGTGTGGGCTCTCTAACATGAACACACAGTGTTTACAGGGTGTGAGGGTTCTCTAACATTAACACACGGTGTTTACAGGGTGTGTGGGTTCTCTAACATTAACACACAGTGTTTACAGGGTGTGTGTGTTCTCTAACATTAACACACAGTGTTTACAGGGTGTGTGGGTTCTCTAACATTAACCCAGTGTTTACAGGGTGTGTGGGTTCTTTAACATTTACACAAAGTGTTTACAGGGTGTGTGGTTTCTCTAACATTAACACACAGTGTTTACAGGGTGTGTGAGCTCTCGAACATTAACACACAGTGTTTACAGGGTGTGTGGGTTCTCCAACATTAACACACAGTGTTTACAGTGTGTGTGGTTTCTCTAACATTAACACACAGTGTTTACAGGGTGTGTGGGTTTTCTAACATTAACACACAGTGTTTACAGGGTGTGTGGGTACTCTAACATTAACACACTGTGTTTACAGGGTGTGGGAGCTCTCTAACATTGACACACAGTGTTTAGAGGGTGTGTGGGTTCTCAAACATTAACACACAGTGTTTACAGTGTGTGTGGGTTCTCTAACATTAACACAATGTTTACAGGATGTGTGGGTTCTCTAACATTAACACACAGCGTTTACAGGGTGTGTGGGATCTCTAACATTAACACAGTGTTTACAGGGTGTGTGTGTTCTCTAACATTAACACACAGTGTTTACAGGGAGTGTGGGATCTCTAACATTAACACACAGTGTTTAGAGTGTGTGTGGGTTCTCTAACATTAACACAATGTTTACAGGATGCGTGGGTTCTCTAACATTAACACAAAGTGTTTACAGGGTGTGTGGGATCTCTAACATTAACACACTGTGTTTACAGGGTGTGACGGTTCTCTTACATTAACACACAGTGATTACAGGGTGTGTGCGTTCTCTAACATTAACACCCAGTGTTTACAGGGTGTGTGGGTTCTCTAACATTAACACACATTGTTTACAGGGTGTGTGGGTTCTCTAACATTCACACACAGTGTTTACAGGGTGTGTGGTTTCTCTAACATTAAGACACAGTGTTTACAGGGTGAGTGGGTTTTCTAACATTAACACACAGTGTTTACAGGGTGTGTGGTTTCTCTAACATTAACACACAGTGTTTACAGGGTGTGTGAGCTCCCTAACATTAACACACAGTGTTTACAGGGTGTGTGTGTTCTCTAACATTAACACACAGTGTTTACAGGGTGTGTGAGCTCTCTAAAATAAACACACAGTGTTTACAGAGTGTGTGGGTTCTCTAACATTAACATACAGTGTTTACAGTGTGTGTGGGTTCTCTAACATTAACACACAGTGTTTACCGGGTGTGTGGGTTTTCTAACATTAACACACAGTGTTTACAGGGTGTGTGGGTTCTCTAACATTAACACACAGTGTTTACAGGGTGTGTGGGTTCTCTAACATTAACACACAGTGTTTACAGTGTGTGTGTATTCTCTAACATTAACACACAGTGTTTAGAGTGTGTGTGGGTTCTCTAACATTAACACAATGTTTACAGGATGTGTGGGTTCTCTAACATTAACACACAGTGTTTACAGGGTGTGTGGGATCTCTAACATTAACCCAGTGTTTACAGGGTGTGTGGGTTCTTTAACATTTACACAAAGTGTTTACAGGGTGTGTGGTTTCTCTAACATTAACACACAGTGTTTACAGGGTGTGTGAGCTCTCGAACATTAACACACAGTGTTTACAGGGTGTGTGGGTTCTCCAACATTAACACACAGTGTTTACAGTGTGTGTGGTTTCTCTAACATTAACACACAGTGTTTACAGGGTGTGTGGGTTTTCTAACATTAACACACAGTGTTTACAGGGTGTGTGGGTACTCTAACATTAACACACTGTGTTTACAGGGTGTGGGAGCTCTCTAACATTGACACACAGTGTTTAGAGGGTGTGTGGGTTCTCTAACATTAACACACAGTGTTTAGAGTGTGTGTGGGTTCTCTAACATTAACACAATGTTTACAGGATGTGTGGGTTCTCTAACATTAACACACAGCGTTTACAGGGTGTGTGGGATCTCTAACATTAACACAGTGTTTACAGGGTGTGTGTGTTCTCTAACATTAACACACAGTGTTTACAGGGAGTGTGGGATCTCTAACATTAACACACAGTGTTTAGAGTGTGTGTGGGTTCTCTAACATTAACACAATGTTTACAGGATGCGTGGGTTCTCTAACATTAACACAAAGTGTTTACAGGGTGTGTGGGATCTCTAACATTAACACACTCTGTTTACAGGGTGTGACGGTTCTCTTACATTAACACACAGTGATTACAGGGTGTGTGCGTTCTCTAACGTTAACACCCAGTGTTTACACGGTGTGTGGGTTCTCTAACATTAACACACATTGTTTACAGGGTGTGTGGGTTCTCTAACATTCACACACAGTGTTTACAGGGTGTGTGGTTTCTCTAACATTAAGACACAGTGTTTACAGGGTGAGTGGGTTTTCTAACATTAACACACAGTGTTTACAGGGTGTGTGGTTTCTCTAACATTAACACACAGTGTTTACAGGGTGTGTGGGTTCTCTAACATTAACACACAGTGTTTACAGGGTGTGTGGGTTCTCTAACATTAACACACAGTGTTTACAGGGTGTGTGGGTTCTCTAACATTAACACACAGTGTTTACAGGGTGTGTGGGTTCTCTAACATTAACACACAGTGTTTACAGGGTGTGTGGGTTCTCTAACATTAACACACAGTGTTTACAGGGTGTGTGGGTTCTCTAACATTAACACACAGTGTTTACAGGGTGTGTGTGTTCTCTAACATTAACACACAGTGTTTACAGGGTGTGTGGGTTCTCTAACATTAACACACAGTGTTTACAGGGTGTGTGGGTTCTCTAACATTAACACACAGTGTTTACAGGGTGTGTGGGTTCTCTAACATTAACACACAGTGTTTACAGGGTGTGTGGGTTCTCTAACATTAACACACAGTGTTTACAGGGTGTGTGGGTTCTCTAACATTAACACACAGTGTTTACAGGGTGTGTGCGTTCTCTAACATTAACACACAGTGTTTACAGGGTGTGTGGGTTCTCTAACATTAACACACAGTGTTTACAGGGTGTGTGGGTTCTCTAACATTAACACACAGTGTTTACAGGGTGTGTGGGTTCTCTAACATTAACACACAGTGTTTACAGGGTGTGTGGGTTCTCTAACATTAACACACAGTGTT
Organism: Carcharodon carcharias; assembly: GCF_017639515.1. Lineage (NCBI taxonomy): Eukaryota > Metazoa > Chordata > Chondrichthyes > Lamniformes > Lamnidae > Carcharodon > Carcharodon carcharias. The sequence continues at coordinate 1,106,168 of NW_024470677.1, forward strand.
TACAGGGTGTGTGGTTCTCTAACATTAACACACAGTGTTTACAGGGTGTGTGTGTTCTCTAACATTAACACACAGTGTTTACAGGGTGTGTGGGTTCTCTAACATTAACACACAGTGTTTACAGGGTGTGTGGGTTCTCTAACATTAACACACAGTGTTTACAGGGTGTGTGGGTTCTCTAACATTAACACACAGTGTTTACAGGGTGTGTGGGTTCTCTAACATTAACACACAGTGTTTACAGGGTGTGTGGGTTCTCTAACATTAACACACAGTGTTTACAGGGTGTGTGGGTTCTCTAACATTAACACACAGTGTTTACAGGGTGTGTGGGTTCTCTAACATTAACACACAGTGTTTAGAGTGTGTGTGGGTTCTCTAACATTAACACAAGTGTTTACAGGATGTGTGGGTTCTCTAACATTAACACACAGTGTTTACAGGGTGTGTGGGATCTCTAACATTAACACACAGTGTTTACAGGGTGTGTGGGTTCTCTAACATTAACACACAGTGTTTACAGGGTGTGTGGGTTCTCTAACATTAACACACAGTGTTTACAGGGTGTGTGGGTTCTCTAACATTAACACACAGTGTTTACAGGGTGTGTGGGTTCTCTAACATTAACACACAGTGTTTACAGGGTGTGTGGTTCTCTAACATTAACACACAGTGTTTACAGGGTGTGTGGGTTCTCTAACATTAACACACAGTGTTTACAGGGTGTGTGGTTCTCTAACATTAACACACAGTGTTTACAGGGTGTGTGGTTCTCTAACATTAACACACAGTGTTTACAGGGTGTGTGGGTTCTCTAACATTAACACACAGTGTTTACAGGGTGTGTGGGTTCTCTAACATTAACACACAGTGTTTACAGGGTGTGTGGGTTCTCTAACAATAACACACAGTGTTTACAGGGTGTGTGGGTTCTCTAACATTAACACACAGTGTTTACAGGGTGTGTGGGTTCTCTAACATTAACACACAGTGTTTACAGGGTGTGTGGGTTCTCTAACATTAACACACAGTGTTTACAGGGTGTGTGGGTTCTCTAACATTAACACACAGTGTTTACAGGGTGTGTGGGTTCTCTAACATTAACACACAGTGTTTACAGGGTGTGTGGTTCTCTAACATTAACACACAGTGTTTACAGGGTGTGTGGGTTCTCTAACATTAACACACAGTGTTTACAGGGTGTGTGGGTTCTCTAACATTAACACACAGTGTTTACAGGGTGTGTGGGTTCTCTAACATTAACACACAGTGTTTACAGGGTGTGTGGGTTCTCTAACATTAACACACAGTGTTTACAGGGTGTGTGGGTTCTCTAACATTAACACACAGTGTTTACAGGGTGTGTGAGCTCTCTAACATTAACACACAGTGTTTACAGGGTGTGTGGGTTCTCTAACATTAACACACAGTGTTTACAGGGTGTGTGGGTTCTCTAACATTAACACACAGTGTTTACAGGGTGTGTGGGTTCTCTAACATTAACACACAGTGTTTACAGGGTGTGTGGGTTCTCTAACATTAACACACAGTGTTTACAGGGTGTGTGGGATCTCTAACATTAACACACAGTGTTTACAGGGTGTGTGGGTTCTCTAACATTAACACACAGTGTTTACAGGGTGTGTGGGTTCTCTAACATTAACACACAGTGTTTACAGGGTGTGTGGGTTCTCTAACATTAACACACAGTGTTTACAGGGTGTGTGGGTTCTCTAACATTAACACACAGTGTTTACAGGGTGTGTGGGTTCTCTAACATTAACACACAGTGTTTACAGGGTGTGTGGGTTCTCTAACATTAACACACAGTGTTTACAGGGTGTGTGGGTTCTCTAACATTAACACACAGTGTTTACAGGGTGTGTGGGTTCTCTAACATTAACACACAGTGTTTACAGGGTGTGTGGGTTCTCTAACATTAACACACAGTGTTTACAGGGTGTGTGGGTTCTCTAACATTAACACACAGTGTTTACAGGGTGTGTGGGTTCTCTAACATTAACACACAGTGTTTACAGGGTGTGTGGGTTCTCTAACATTAACACACAGTGTTTACAGGGTGTGTGGGTTCTCTAACATTAACACACAGTGTTTACAGGGTGTGTGGGTTCTCTAACATTAACACACAGTGTTTACAGGGTGTGTGGGTTCTCTAACATTAACACACAGTGTTTACAGGGTGTGTGGGTTCTCTAACATTAACACACAGTGTTTACAGGGTGTGTGGGTTCTCTAACATTAACACACAGTGTTTACAGGGTGTGTGGGTTCTCTAACATTAACACACAGTGTTTACAGGGTGTGTGGAGCTCTCTAACATTAACACACAGTGTTTACAGGGTGTGTGGGTTCTCTAACATTAACACACAGTGTTTACAGGGTGTGTGGGTTCTCTAACATTAACACACAGTGTTTACAGGGTGTGTGGGTTCTCTAACATTAACACACAGTGTTTACAGGGTGTGTGGGTTCTCTAACATTAACACACAGTGTTTACAGGGTGTGTGGGTTCTCTAACATTAACACACAGTGTTTACAGGGTGTGTGGGTTCTCTAACATTAACACACAGTGTTTACAGGGTGTGTGGGATCTCTAACATTAACACACAGTGTTTACAGGGTGTGTGGGTTCTCTAACATTAACACACAGTGTTTACAGGGTGTGTGGGTTCTCTAACATTAACACACAGTGTTTACAGGGTGTGTGGGTTCTCTAACATTAACACACAGTGTTTACAGGGTGTGTGGGTTCTCTAACATTAACACACAGTGTTTACAGGGTGTGTGGTTCTCTAACATTAACACACAGTGTTTACAGGGTGTGTGGGTTCTCTAACATTAACACACAGTGTTTACAGGGTGTGTGGGTTCTCTAACATTAACACACAGTGTTTACAGGGTGTGTGGGTTCTCTAACATTAACACACAGTGTTTACAGGGTGTGTGGGTTCTCTAACATTAACACACAGTGTTTACAGGGTGTGTGGGTTCTCTAACATTAACACACAGTGTTTACAGGGTGTGTGGGTTCTCTAACATTAACACACAGTGTTTACAGGGTGTGTGGGTTCTCTAACATTAACACACAGTGTTTACAGGGTGTGTGGGTTCTCTAACATTAACACACAGTGTTTACAGGGTGTGTGGGTTCTCTAACATTAACACACAGTGTTTACAGGGTGTGTGGGTTCTCTAACATTAACACACAGTGTTTACAGGGTGTGTGGTTCTCTAACATTAACACACAGTGTTTACAGGGTGTGTGGGTTCTCTAACATTAACACACAGTGTTTACAGGGTGTGTGGGTTCTCTAACATTAACACACAGTGTTTACAGGGTGTGTGGGTTCTCTAACATTAACACACAGTGTTTACAGGGTGTGTGGGTTCTCTAACATTAACACACAGTGTTTACAGGGTGTGTGGGTTCTCTAACATTAACACACAGTGTTTACAGGGTGTGTGGGTTCTCTAACATTAACACACAGTGTTTACAGGGTGTGTGGGTTCTCTAACATTAACACACAGTGTTTACAGGGTGTGTGGGTTCTCTAACATTAACACACAGTGTTTACAGGGTGTGTGGGTTCTCTAACATTAACACACAGTGTTTACAGGGTGTGTGGGTTCTCTAACATTAACACACAGTGTTTACAGGGTGTGTGGGTTCTCTAACATTAACACACAGTGTTTACAGGGTGTGTGGGTTCTCTAACATTAACACACAGTGTTTACAGGGTGTGTGGGTTCTCTAACATTAACACACAGTGTTTACAGGGTGTGTGGGTTCTCTAACATTAACACACAGTGTTTACAGGGTGTGTGGGTTCTCTAACATTAACACACAGTGTTTACAGGGTGTGTGGGTTCTCTAACATTAACACACAGTGTTTACAGGGTGTGTGGGTTCTCTAACATTAACACACAGTGTTTACAGGGTGTGTGGGTTCTCTAACATTAACACACAGTGTTTACAGGGTGTGTGGGTTCTCTAACATTAACACACAGTGTTTACAGGGTGTGTGGGTTCTCTAACATTAACACACAGTGTTTACAGGGTGTGTGGGTTCTCTAACATTAACACACAGTGTTTACAGGGTGTGTGGGTTCTCTAACATTAACACACAGTGTTTACAGGGTGTGTGGGTTCTCTAACATTAACACACAGTGTTTACAGGGTGTGTGGGTTCTCTAACATTAACACACAGTGTTTACAGGGTGTGTGGGTTCTCTAACATTAACACACAGTGTTTACAGGGTGTGTGGGTTCTCTAACATTAACACACAGTGTTTACAGGGTGTGTGGGTTCTCTAACATTAACACACAGTGTTTACAGGGTGTGTGGGTTCTCTAACATTAACACACAGTGTTTACAGGGTGTGTGGGTTCTCTAACATTAACACACAGTGTTTACAGGGTGTGTGGGTTCTCTAACATTAACACACAGTGTTTACAGGGTGTGTGGGTTCTCTAACATTAACACACAGTGTTTACAGGGTGTGTGGGTTCTCTAACATTAACACACAGTGTTTACAGGGTGTGTGGGTTCTCTAACATTAACACACAGTGTTTACAGGGTGTGTGGGTTCTCTAACATTAACACACAGTGTTTACAGGGTGTGTGGGATCTCTAACATTAACACACAGTGTTTACAGGGTGTGTGGGTTCTCTAACATTAACACACAGTGTTTACAGGGTGTGTGGGTTCTCTAACATTAACACACAGTGTTTACAGGGTGTGTGGGTTCTCTAACATTAACACACAGTGTTTACAGGGTGTGTGGGTTCTCTAACATTAACACACAGTGTTTACAGGGTGTGTGGGTTCTCTAACATTAACACACAGTGTTTACAGGGTGTGTGGGTTCTCTAACATTAACACACAGTGTTTACAGGGTGTGTGGGTTCTCTAACATTAACACACAGTGTTTACAGGGTGTGTGGGTTCTCTAACATTAACACACAGTGTTTACAGGGTGTGTGGGTTCTCTAACATTAACACACAGTGTTTACAGGGTGTGTGGGTTCTCTAACATTAACACACAGTGTTTACAGGGTGTGTGGGTTCTCTAACATTAACACACAGTGTTTACAGGGTGTGTGGGTTCTCTAACATTAACACACAGTGTTTACAGGGTGTGTGGGTTCTCTAACATTAACACACAGTGTTTACAGGGTGTGTGGGTTCTCTAACATTAACACACAGTGTTTACAGGGTGTGTGGGTTCTCTAACATTAACACACAGTGTTTACAGGGTGTGTGGGTTCTCTAACATTAACACACAGTGTTTACAGGGTGTGTGGGTTCTCTAACATTAACACACAGTGTTTACAGGGTGTGTGGGTTCTCTAACATTAACACACAGTGTTTACAGGGTGTGTGGGTTCTCTAACATTAACACACAGTGTTTACAGGGTGTGTGGGTTCTCTAACATTAACACACAGTGTTTACAGGGTGTGTGGGTTCTCTAACATTAACACACAGTGTTTACAGGGTGTGTGGGTTCTCTAACATTAACACACAGTGTTTACAGGGTGTGTGGGTTCTCTAACATTAACACACAGTGTTTACAGGGTGTGTGGGTTCTCTAACATTAACACACAGTGTTTACAGGGTGTGTGGGTTCTCTAACATTAACACACAGTGTTTACAGGGTGTGTGGGTTCTCTAACATTAACACACAGTGTTTACAGGGTGTGTGGGTTCTCTAACATTAACACACAGTGTTTACAGGGTGTGTGGGTTCTCTAACATTAACACACAGTGTTTACAGGGTGTGTGGGTTCTCTAACATTAACACACAGTGTTTACAGGGTGTGTGGGTTCTCTAACATTAACACACAGTGTTTACAGGGTGTGTGGGTTCTCTAACATTAACACACAGTGTTTACAGGGTGTGTGGGTTCTCTAACATTAACACACAGTGTTTACAGGGTGTGTGGGTTCTCTAACATTAACACACAGTGTTTACAGGGTGTGTGGGTTCTCTAACATTAACACACAGTGTTTACAGGGTGTGTGGGTTCTCTAACATTAACACACAGTGTTTACAGGGTGTGTGGGTTCTCTAACATTAACACACAGTGTTTACAGGGTGTGTGGGTTCTCTAACATTAACACACAGTGTTTACAGGGTGTGTGGGTTCTCTAACATTAACACACAGTGTTTACAGGGTGTGTGGGTTCTCTAACATTAACACACAGTGTTTACAGGGTGTGTGGGTTCTCTAACATTAACACACAGTGTTTACAGGGTGTGTGGGTTCTCTAACATTAACACACAGTGTTTACAGGGTGTGTGGGTTCTCTAACATTAACACACAGTGTTTACAGGGTGTGTGGGTTCTCTAACATTAACACACAGTGTTTACAGGGTGTGTGGGTTCTCTAACATTAACACACAGTGTTTACAGGGTGTGTGGGTTCTCTAACATTAACACACAGTGTTTACAGGGTGTGTGGGTTCTCTAACATTAACACACAGTGTTTACAGGGTGTGTGGGTTCTCTAACATTAACACACAGTGTTTACAGGGTGTGTGGGTTCTCTAACATTAACACACAGTGTTTACAGGGTGTGTGGGTTCTCTAACATTAACACACAGTGTTTACAGGGTGTGTGGGTTCTCTAACATTAACACACAGTGTTTACAGGGTGTGTGGGTTCTCTAACATTAACACACAGTGTTTACAGGGTGTGTGGGTTCTCTAACATTAACACACAGTGTTTACAGGGTGTGTGGGTTCTCTAACATTAACACACAGTGTTTACAGGGTGTGTGGGTTCTCTAACATTAACACACAGTGTTTACAGGGTGTGTGGGTTCTCTAACATTAACACACAGTGTTTACAGGGTGTGTGGGTTCTCTAACATTAACACACAGTGTTTACAGGGTGTGTGGGTTCTCTAACATTAACACACAGTGTTTACAGGGTGTGTGGGTTCTCTAACATTAACACACAGTGTTTACAGGGTGTGTGGGTTCTCTAACATTAACACACAGTGTTTACAGGGTGTGTGGGTTCTCTAACATTAACACACAGTGTTTACAGGGTGTGTGGGTTCTCTAACATTAACACACAGTGTTTACAGGGTGTGTGGGTTCTCTAACATTAACACACAGTGTTTACAGGGTGTGTGGGTTCTCTAACATTAACACACAGTGTTTACAGGGTGTGTGGGTTCTCTAACATTAACACACAGTGTTTACAGGGTGTGTGGGTTCTCTAACATTAACACACAGTGTTTACAGGGTGTGTGGGTTCTCTAACATTAACACACAGTGTTTACAGGGTGTGTGGGTTCTCTAACATTAACACACAGTGTTTACAGGGTGTGTGGGTTCTCTAACATTAACACACAGTGTTTACAGGGTGTGTGGGTTCTCTAACATTAACACACAGTGTTTACAGGGTGTGTGGGTTCTCTAACATTAACACACAGTGTTTACAGGGTGTGTGGGTTCTCTAACATTAACACACAGTGTTTACAGGGTGTGTGGGTTCTCTAACATTAACACACAGTGTTTACAGGGTGTGTGGGTTCTCTAACATTAACACACAGTGTTTACAGGGTGTGTGGGTTCTCTAACATTAACACACAGTGTTTACAGGGTGTGTGGGTTCTCTAACATTAACACACAGTGTTTACAGGGTGTGTGGGTTCTCTAACATTAACACACAGTGTTTACAGGGTGTGTGGGTTCTCTAACATTAACACACAGTGTTTACAGGGTGTGTGGGTTCTCTAACATTAACACACAGTGTTTACAGGGTGTGTGGGTTCTCTAACATTAACACACAGTGTTTACAGGGTGTGTGGGTTCTCTAACATTAACACACAGTGTTTACAGGGTGTGTGGGTTCTCTAACATTAACACACAGTGTTTACAGGGTGTGTGGGTTCTCTAACATTAACACACAGTGTTTACAGGGTGTGTGGGTTCTCTAACATTAACACACAGTGTTTACAGGGTGTGTGGGTTCTCTAACATTAACACACAGTGTTTACAGGGTGTGTGGGTTCTCTAACATTAACACACAGTGTTTACAGGGTGTGTGGGTTCTCTAACATTAACACACAGTGTTTACAGGGTGTGTGGGTTCTCTAACATTAACACACAGTGTTTACAGGGTGTGTGGGTTCTCTAACATTAACACACAGTGTTTACAGGGTGTGTGGGTTCTCTAACATTAACACACAGTGTTTACAGGGTGTGTGGGTTCTCTAACATTAACACACAGTGTTTACAGGGTGTGTGGGTTCTCTAACATTAACACACAGTGTTTACAGGGTGTGTGGGTTCTCTAACATTAACACACAGTGTTTACAGGGTGTGTGGGTTCTCTAACATTAACACACAGTGTTTACAGGGTGTGTGGGTTCTCTAACATTAACACACAGTGTTTACAGGGTGTGTGGGTTCTCTAACATTAACACACAGTGTTTACAGGGTGTGTGGGTTCTCTAACATTAACACACAGTGTTTACAGGGTGTGTGGGTTCTCTAACATTAACACACAGTGTTTACAGGGTGTGTGGGTTCTCTAACATTAACACACAGTGTTTACAGGGTGTGTGGGTTCTCTAACATTAACACACAGTGTTTACAGGGTGTGTGGGTTCTCTAACATTAACACACAGTGTTTACAGGGTGTGTGGGTTCTCTAACATTAACACACAGTGTTTACAGGGTGTGTGGGTTCTCTAACATTAACACACAGTGTTTACAGGGTGTGTGGGTTCTCTAACATTAACACACAGTGTTTACAGGGTGTGTGGGTTCTCTAACATTAACACACAGTGTTTACAGGGTGTGTGGGTTCTCTAACATTAACACACAGTGTTTACAGGGTGTGTGGGTTCTCTAACATTAACACACAGTGTTTACAGGGTGTGTGGGTTCTCTAACATTAACACACAGTGTTTACAGGGTGTGTGGGTTCTCTAACATTAACACACAGTGTTTACAGGGTGTGTGGGTTCTCTAACATTAACACACAGTGTTTACAGGGTGTGTGGGTTCTCTAACATTAACACACAGTGTTTACAGGGTGTGTGGGTTCTCTAACATTAACACACAGTGTTTACAGGGTGTGTGGGTTCTCTAACATTAACACACAGTGTTTACAGGGTGTGTGGGTTCTCTAACATTAACACACAGTGTTTACAGGGTGTGTGGGTTCTCTAACATTAACACACAGTGTTTACAGGGTGTGTGGGTTCTCTAACATTAACACACAGTGTTTACTGGGTGTGTGGGGTCTCTAACATTATCACACAGTGTTTAGAGGGTGTGTGGGGTTTCAAACATTAACACACAGTTTTTACAGGGTTGTGGGTTCTCAAACATTAACACACAGTGTTTACAGGGTGTGTGGGTTCTCTAACATTAACACACAGTGTTTACAGGGTGTGTGGGTTCTCTAACATTAACACACAGTGTTTACAGGGTGTGTGGGTTCTCTAACATTAACACACAGTGTTTACAGGGTGTGTGGGTTCTCTAACATTAACACACAGTGTTTACAGGGTGTGTGGGTTCTCTAACATTATCACACAGTGTTTACAGGGTGTGTGGGTTCTCTAACATTAACACACAGTGTTTACAGGGTGTGTGGGTTCTCTAACATTAACACACAGTGTTTACAGGGTGTGTGGGTTCTCTAACATTAACACACAGTGTTTACAGGGTTGTGTGGTTCTCTAACATTAACACACAGTGTTTACAGGGTGTGTGGGTTCTCTAACATTAACACACAGTGTTTACAGGGTGTGTGGGTTTTCGAACATTAAGACACAGTGTTTACAGGGTGTGTGGGTTCTCTAACATTAACACACAGTGTTTACAGGGTGTGTGGGTTCTCTAACATTAACACACAGTGTTTACAGGGTGTGTGGTTCTCTAACATTAACACACAGTGTTTACAGGGTGTGTGGGTTCTCTAACATTAACACACAGTGTTTACAGGGTGTGTGGGTTCTCTAACATTAACACACAGTGTTTACAGGGTGTATGGGTTCTCTAACATTAACACACAGTGTTTACAGGGTGTGTGGGTTCTCTAACATTAACACACAGTGTTTACAGGGTGTGTGGGTTCTCTAACATTAACACACAGTGTTTACAGGGTGTGTGGGTTCTCTAACATTAACACACAGTGTTTACAGGGTGTGTGGGTTCTCTAACATTAACACACAGTGTTTACAGGGTGTGTGGGTTCTCTAACATTAACACACAGTGTTTACAGGGTGTGTGGGTTCTCTAACATTAACACACAGTGTTTACAGGGTGTGTGGGTTCTCTAACATTAACACACAGTGTTTACAGGGTGTGTGGGTTCTCTAACATTAACACACAGTGTTTACAGGGTGTGTGGGTTCTCTAACATTAACACACAGTGTTTACAGGGTGTGTGGGTTCTCTAACATTAACACACAGTGTTTACAGGGTGTGTGGGTTCTCTAACATTAACACACAGTGTTTACAGGGTGTGTGGGTTCTCTAACATTAACACACAGTGTTTACAGGGTGTGTGGGTTCTCTAACATTAACACACAGTGTTTACAGGGTGTGTGGGTTCTCTAACATTAACACACAGTGTTTACAGGGTGTGTGGGTTCTCTAACATTAACACACAGTGTTTACAGGGTGTGTGGGTTCTCTAACATTAACACACAGTGTTTACAGGGTGTGTGGGTTCTCTAACATTAACACACAGTGTTTACAGGGTGTGTGGGTTCTCTAACATTAACACACAGTGTTTACAGGGTGTGTGGGTTCTCTAACATTAACACACAGTGTTTACAGGGTGTGTGGGTTCTCTAACATTAACACACAGTGTTTACAGGGTGTGTGGGTTCTCTAACATTAACACACAGTGTTTACAGGGTGTGTGGGTTCTCTAACATTAACACACAGTGTTTACAGGGTGTGTGGGTTCTCTAACATTAACACACAGTGTTTACAGGGTGTGTGGGTTCTCTAACATTAACACACAGTGTTTACAGGGTGTGTGGGTTCTCTAACATTAACACACAGTGTTTACAGGGTGTGTGGGTTCTCTAACATTAACACACAGTGTTTACAGGGTGTGTGGGTTCTCTAACATTAACACACAGTGTTTACAGGGTGTGTGGGTTCTCTAACATTAACACACAGTGTTTACAGGGTGTGTGGGTTCTCTAACATTAACACACAGTGTTTACAGGGTGTGTGGGTTCTCTAACATTAACACACAGTGTTTACAGGGTGTGTGGGTTCTCTAACATTAACACACAGTGTTTACAGGGTGTGTGGGTTCTCTAACATTAACACACAGTGTTTACAGGGTGTGTGGGTTCTCTAACATTAACACACAGTGTTTACAGGGTGTGTGGGTTCTCTAACATTAACACACAGTGTTTACAGGGTGTGTGGGTTCTCTAACATTAACACACAGTGTTTACAGGGTGTGTGGGTTCTCTAACATTAACACACAGTGTTTACAGGGTGTGTGGGTTCTCTAACATTAACACACAGTGTTTACAGGGTGTGTGGGTTCTCTAACATTAACACACAGTGTTTACAGGGTGTGTGGGTTCTCTAACATTAACACACAGTGTTTACAGGGTGTGTGGGTTCTCTAACATTAACACACAGTGTTTACAGGGTGTGTGGGTTCTCTAACATTAACACACAGTGTTTACAGGGTGTGTGGGTTCTCTAACATTAACACACAGTGTTTACAGGGTGTGTGGGTTCTCTAACATTAACACACAGTGTTTACAGGGTGTGTGGGTTCTCTAACATTAACACACAGTGTTTACAGGGTGTGTGGGTTCTCTAACATTAACACACAGTGTTTACAGGGTGTGTGGGTTCTCTAACATTAACACACAGTGTTTACAGGGTGTGTGGGTTCTCTAACATTAACACACAGTGTTTACAGGGTGTGTGGGTTCTCTAACATTAACACACAGTGTTTACAGGGTGTGTGGGTTCTCTAACATTAACACACAGTGTTTACAGGGTGTGTGGGTTCTCTAACATTAACACACAGTGTTTACAGGGTGTGTGGGTTCTCTAACATTAACACACAGTGTTTACAGGGTGTGTGGGTTCTCTAACATTAACACACAGTGTTTACAGGGTGTGTGGGTTCTCTAACATTAACACACAGTGTTTACAGGGTGTGTGGGTTCTCTAACATTAACACACAGTGTTTACAGGGTGTGTGGGTTCTCTAACATTAACACACAGTGTTTACAGGGTGTGTGGGTTCTCTAACATTAACACACAGTGTTTACAGGGTGTGTGGGTTCTCTAACATTAACACACAGTGTTTACAGGGTGTGTGGGTTCTCTAACATTAACACACAGTGTTTACAGGGTGTGTGGGTTCTCTAACATTAACACACAGTGTTTACAGGGTGTGTGGGTTCTCTAACATTAACACACAGTGTTTACAGGGTGTGTGGGTTCTCTAACATTAACACACAGTGTTTACAGGGTGTGTGGGTTCTCTAACATTAACACACAGTGTTTACAGGGTGTGTGGGTTCTCTAACATTAACACACAGTGTTTACAGGGTGTGTGGGTTCTCTAACATTAACACACAGTGTTTACAGGGTGTGTGGGTTCTCTAACATTAACACACAGTGTTTACAGGGTGTGTGGGTTCTCTAACATTAACACACAGTGTTTACAGGGTGTGTGGGTTCTCTAACATTAACACACAGTGTTTACAGGGTGTGTGGGTTCTCTAACATTAACACACAGTGTTTACAGGGTGTGTGGGTTCTCTAACATTAACACACAGTGTTTACAGGGTGTGTGGGTTCTCTAACATTAACACACAGTGTTTACAGGGTGTGTGGGTTCTCTAACATTAACACACAGTGTTTACAGGGTGTGTGGGTTCTCTAACATTAACACACAGTGTTTACAGGGTGTGTGGGTTCTCTAACATTAACACACAGTGTTTACAGGGTGTGTGGGTTCTCTAACATTAACACACAGTGTTTACAGGGTGTGTGGGTTCTCTAACATTAACACACAGTGTTTACAGGGTGTGTGGGTTCTCTAACATTAACACACAGTGTTTACAGGGTGTGTGGGTTCTCTAACATTAACACACAGTGTTTACAGGGTGTGTGGGTTCTCTAACATTAACACACAGTGTTTACAGGGTGTGTGGGTTCTCTAACATTAACACACAGTGTTTACAGGGTGTGTGGGTTCTCTAACATTAACACACAGTGTTTACAGGGTGTGTGGGTTCTCTAACATTAACACACAGTGTTTACAGGGTGTGTGGGTTCTCTAACATTAACACACAGTGTTTACAGGGTGTGTGGGTTCTCTAACATTAACACACAGTGTTTACAGGGTGTGTGGGTTCTCTAACATTAACACACAGTGTTTACAGGGTGTGTGGGTTCTCTAACATTAACACACAGTGTTTACAGGGTGTGTGGGTTCTCTAACATTAACACACAGTGTTTACAGGGTGTGTGGGTTCTCTAACATTAACACACAGTGTTTACAGGGTGTGTGGGTTCTCTAACATTAACACACAGTGTTTACAGGGTGTGTGGGTTCTCTAACATTAACACACAGTGTTTACAGGGTGTGTGGGTTCTCTAACATTAACACACAGTGTTTACAGGGTGTGTGGGTTCTCTAACATTAACACACAGTGTTTACAGGGTGTGTGGGTTCTCTAACATTAACACACAGTGTTTACAGGGTGTGTGGGTTCTCTAACATTAACACACAGTGTTTACAGGGTGTGTGGGTTCTCTAACATTAACACACAGTGTTTACAGGGTGTGTGGGTTCTCTAACATTAACACACAGTGTTTACAGGGTGTGTGGGTTCTCTAACATTAACACACAGTGTTTACAGGGTGTGTGGGTTCTCTAACATTAACACACAGTGTTTACAGGGTGTGTGGGTTCTCTAACATTAACACACAGTGTTTACAGGGTGTGTGGGTTCTCTAACATTAACACACAGTGTTTACAGGGTGTGTGGTTCTCTAACATTAACACACAGTGTTTACAGGGTGTGTGGGTTCTCTAACATTAACACACAGTGTTTACAGGGTGTGTGGGTTCTCTAACATTAACACACAGTGTTTACAGGGTGTGTGGGTTCTCTAACATTAACACACAGTGTTTACAGGGTGTGTGGGTTCTCTAACATTAACACACAGTGTTTACAGGGTGTGTGGGTTCTCTAACATTAACACACAGTGTTTACAGGGTGTGTGGGTTCTCTAACATTAACACACAGTGTTTACAGGGTGTGTGGGTTCTCTAACATTAACACACAGTGTTTACAGGGTGTGTGGGTTCTCTAACATTAACACACAGTGTTTACAGGGTGTGTGGGTTCTCTAACATTAACACACAGTGTTTACAGGGTGTGTGGGTTCTCTAACATTAACACACAGTGTTTACAGGGTGTGTGGGTTCTCTAACATTAACACACAGTGTTTACAGGGTGTGTGGGTTCTCTAACATTAACACACAGTGTTTACAGGGTGTGTGGGTTCTCTAACATTAACACACAGTGTTTACAGGGTGTGTGGGTTCTCTAACATTAACACACAGTGTTTACAGGGTGTGTGGGTTCTCTAACATTAACACACAGTGTTTACAGGGTGTGTGGGTTCTCTAACATTAACACACAGTGTTTACAGGGTGTGTGGGTTCTCTAACATTAACACACAGTGTTTACAGGGTGTGTGGGTTCTCTAACATTAACACACAGTGTTTACAGGGTGTGTGGGTTCTCTAACATTAACACACAGTGTTTACAGGGTGTGTGGGTTCTCTAACATTAACACACAGTGTTTACAGGGTGTGTGGGTTCTCTAACATTAACACCCAGTGTTTACAGGGTGTGTGGGTTCTCTAACATTAACACACAGTGTTTACAGGGTGTGTGGGTTTTCTAACATTAACACACAGTGTTTACAGGGTGTGTGGGTTTTCTAACATTAACACACAGTATTTACAGGATGTATGTGTTCTCTAACATTAACACACAGTTTTTACAGGTTGTGTGGGCTCTCTATCATTAACACACAGTGTTTACAGGGTGTGTGAGCTCTCTAACATTAACACAGTGTTTACAGGGTGTGTGTGTTCTCTAACATTAACACAAAGTGTTTACAGGGTATGTGAGCTCTCTAAAATTAACACACAGTGTTTACAGTGTGTGTGGGTTCTCTAACATTAACACAAAGTGTTTACAGGGTGTTTGGGTTCTCTAACATTAACACACAGTGTTTACAGGGTGTGTGTGTTGTCTAACATTAACACACAGTGTTTACAGGGTGTGTGTGTTGTCTAACATTAACACACAGTGTTTACAGGGTGTGTGGGTTTTCTAACATTAACACACAGTGTTTACATGGTGTGTGGCTTCTCTAACATTAACACACAGTGTTTACAGGGTGTGGGAACTCTCTAACATTAACACACAGTGTTTACAGGGTGTGTGGGTTCTCTAACATTAACACACAGTGTTTACCGGGTGTGTGGGTTCTCTATCATTAACACGCAGTGTTTACAGAGTGTGTGGGTTCTCTAACATTAACACACAGTGTTAACAGGGTGTTTGGGTTCTCGAACATTAACACAGTGTTTACAGGGTGTGTGTGTTCCCTAACATTAACACACAGTGTTTACAGAGTGTGTGAGCTCTCTAACATTAACACACAGTGTTTACAGGGTGTGTGGGTTCTCTAAAATTAACAAACAGTGTTTACAGGGTGTGTGGGTTCCATAACATTAACACACAGTGTTTAAAGGGTGTGTGGGTTCTCTAACATTAACACACAGTGTATACAGGGTGTGTGGGTTCTCTAACATTAACACGCAGTGATCACAGGGTGTGTGAACTCTCTCACATTAACACACAGTGTTTACACTGTGTGTGGGTTCTCTAACAATAACACAGTGTTTACCGTGTGTGTGTGTTCTCTAACTTTAACACACTGGGTTAACAGGGTGTGTGGGTTCTCTAACATTAACACACATTGTTTACAGGGTGTGTGGGATCTCTAACATTAACACCAAGTGTTTACAGGGTGTGTGGGTTCTCTAACATTAACACACAGTGTTTACAGGGTGTGTGGTTTCTCTAACATTAACACACAGTGTTTACAGGGTGTGGGTTCTCTAACATTAACACACAGTGTTTACCGGATGTGTGGGTTTTCTAACATTAACACACAGTGTTTACATGGTGTGTGGGTTCTCTAACATTAACACACAGTGTTTACAGGGTGTGGGAACTCTCTAACATTAACACACAGTGTTTACAGGGTGTGTGGGTTCTCTAACATTAACACCCAGTGTTTACAGGGTGTGTGGGTTCTCTAACATTAACACCCAGTGTTTACAGGGTGTGTGGGTTCTCTAACATTAACACACAGTGTTTACAGGGTGTGTGGGTTTTCTAACATTGACACACAGTGTTTACATGGTGTGTGGGTTCTCTAACATTAACACACAGTGTTTACAGGGTGTGTGTGTTCTCTAACATTAACACACAGTGTTTACAGGGTATGTGAGCTCTCTAACATTAACACACAGTGTTTACAGTGTGTGTGGGTTCTCTAACATTAACACAAAGTGTTTACAGGGTGTGTGGGTTCTCTAACATTAACACACAGTGTTTACAGGGTGTGTGTGTTGTCTAACATTAACACACAGTGTTTACAGGGTGTGTGTGTTGTCTAACATTAACACACAGTGTTTACAGGGTGTGTGGGTTTTCTAACATTAACACACAGTGTTTACATGGTGTGTGGGTTCTCTAACATTAACACACAGTGTTTACAGGGTGTGGGAGCTCTCTAACATTAACACACAGTGTTTACAGGGTGTGTGGGTTCTCTAACATTAACACACAGTGTTTACCGGGTGTGTGGGTTCTCTAACATTAACACGCAGTGTTTACAGAGTGTGTGGGTTCTCTAACATTAACACACAGTGTTAACAGGGTGTTTGGGTTCTCGAACATTAACACAGTGTTTACAGGGTGTGTGTGTTCCCTAACATTAACACACAGTGTTTACAGAGTGTGTGAGCTCTCTAACATTAACACACAGTGTTTACAGGGTGTGTGGGTTCTCTAACATTTACACACAGTGTTTACAGGGTGTGTGGGTTCTCTAAAATTAACAAACAGTGTTTACAGGGTGTGTGGGTTCCATAACATTAACACACAGTGTATACAGGGTGTGTGGGTTCTCTAACATTAACACGCAGTGATCACAGGGTGTGTGAACTCTCTCACATTAACACACAGTGTTTACACTGTGTGTGGGTTCTCTAACAATAACACAGTGTTTACCGTGTGTGTGTGTTCTCTAACTTTAACACACTGGGTTAACAGGGTGTGTGGGTTCTCTAACATTAACACACATTGTTTACAGGGTGTGTGGGATCTCTAACATTAACACCAATTGTTTACAGGGTGTGTGGGTTCTCTAACATTAACACACAGTGTTTACAGGGTGTGTGGTTTCTCTAACATTAACACACAGTGTTTACAGGGTGTGGGTTCTCTAACATTAACACACAGTGTTTACCGGATGTGTGGGTTTTCTAACATTAACACACAGTGTTTACATGGTGTGTGGGTTCTCTAACATTAACACACAGTGTTTACAGGGTGTGGGAACTCTCTAACATTAACACACAGTGTTTACAGGGTGTGTGGGTTCTCTAACATTAACACACACTGTTTACAGGGTGTGTGGGTTCTCTAACATTAACACCCAGTGTTTACAGGGTGTGTGGGTTCTCTAACATTAACACCCAGTGTTTACAGGGTGTGTGGGTTCTCTAACATTAACACACAGTGTTTACAGGGTGTGTGGGTTTTCTAACATTGACACATAGTGTTTACATGGTGTGTGGGTTCTCTAACATTAACACACAGTGTTTACAGGGTGTGGGAGCTCTCTAACATTAACACACAGTGTTTTAAGGGTGTGTGGGTTCTCTAACATTAACACACAGTGTTTACAGGGTGTGTGGGTTCTCTTACATTAACACACAGTGTTTACAGGGTGTGTGGGTTCTCTAACATTAACACACAGTGTTTACAGGGTGTGTGGGTTCTCTAACATTAACACCCAGTGGTTACAGGGTGTGTGGGTTCTCTAACATTAACACACAGTGTTTACAGGGTGTGTGGGTTCTCTAACATTAACACACAGTGTTTACAGGGTGTGTGGGTTCTCTAACATTAACACACAGTGTTTACCGGGTGTGTGGGTTCTCTATCATTAACACGCAGTGTTTACAGAGTGTGTGGGTTCTCTAACATTAACACACAGTGTTAACAGGGTGTT
This sequence comes from Carcharodon carcharias, assembly GCF_017639515.1. Classification (NCBI taxonomy): domain Eukaryota; kingdom Metazoa; phylum Chordata; class Chondrichthyes; order Lamniformes; family Lamnidae; genus Carcharodon; species Carcharodon carcharias. The sequence goes on from NW_024470677.1 coordinate 1,124,555, forward strand.
TGGGTTCTCGAACATTAACACAGTGTTTACAGGGTGTGTGGGTTCTCTAACATTTACACACAGTGTTTACAGGGTGTGTGGGTTCTCTAAAATTAACAAACAGTGTTTACAGGGTGTGTGGGTTCCATAACATTAACACACAGTGTTTAAAGGGTGTGTGGGTTCTCTAACATTAACACACAGTGTATACAGGGTGTGTGGGTTCTCTAACATTAACACGCAGTGATCACAGGGTGTGTGAACTCTCTCACATTAACACACAGTGTTTACACTGTGTGTGGGTTCTCTAACAATAACACAGTGTTTACCGTGTGTGTGTGTTCTCTAACTTTAACACACTGGGTTAACAGGGTGTGTGGGTTCTCTAACATTAACACACATTGTTTACAGTGTGTGTGGGATCTCTAACATTAACACCAAGTGTTTACAGGGTGTGTGGGTTCTCTAACATTAACACACAGTGTTTACAGGGTGTGTGGTTTCTCTAACATTAACACACAGTGTTTACAGGGTGTGGGTTCTCTAACATTAACACACAGTGTTTACAGGTTGTGTGGGTTTTCTAACATTAACACACAGTGTTTACATGGTGTGTGGGTTCTCTAACATTAACACACAGTGTTTACAGGGTGTGTGAGCTCTCTAACATTAACACACAGTGTTTACAGGGTGTGTGGGTTCTCTAACATTAACACACACTGTTTACAGGGTGTGTGGGTTCTCTAACATTAACACCCAGTGTTTACAGGGTGTGTGGGTTCTCTAACATTAACACCCAGTGTTTACAGGGTGTGTGGGTTCTCTAACATTAACACCCAGTGTTTACAGGGTGTGTGGGTTTTCTAACATTGACACACAGTGTTTACATGGTGTGTGGGTTCTCTAACATTAACACACAGTGTTTACAGGGTGTGGGAGCTCTCTAACATTAACACACAGTGTTTTAAGCGTGTGTGGGTTCTCTAACATTAACACACAGTGTTTACAGGGTGTGTGGGTTCTCTTACATTAACACACAGTGTTTACAGGGTGTGTGGGTTCTCCAACATTAACACACAGTGTTTACAGGGTGTGTGGGTTCTCTAACATTAACACCCAGTGTTTACAGGGTGTGTGGGTTCTCTAACATTAACACACAGTGTTTACAGGGTGTGTGGGTTTTCTAACATTAACACACAGTGTTTACAGGGTGTGTGGGTTTTCTAACATTAACACACAATGTTAACAGGATGTATGTGTTCTCTAACATTAACACACAGTTTTTACAGGTTGTGTGGGCTCTCTATCATTAACACACAGTGTTTACAGGGTGTGTGAGCTCTCTAACATTAACACACAGTGTTTACAGGGTGTGTGTGTTCTCTAACATTAACACACAGTGTTTACAGGGTATGTGAGCTCTCTAACATTAACACACAGTGTTTACAGTGTGTGTGGGTTCTCTAACATTAACACAAAGTGTTTACAGGGTGTTTGGGTTCTCTAACATTAACACACAGTGTTTACAGGGTGTGTGTGTTGTCTAACATTAACACACAGTGTTTACAGGGTGTGTGTGTTGTCTAACATTAACACACAGTGTTTACAGGGTGTGTGGGTTCTCTAACATTAACTCAAATTGTTTACAGGGTGTGTGAGCTCTCTAACATTAACAATCAGTGTTTACAGGGTGCGTGGGTTCTCTAACATTAACACACAGTGTTTACAGGCAGTGTGGGTTCTCTATCATTAACACACAGTGGTTACAGTGTTTGTGGATTCACTAACATTAACACACAGTGTTTAAAGGGTGTGTGATGCTCTAACATTAACACACAGTGTTTAAAGTGTATGTGGGTTCTCTAACATTAACAAACAGTGTTTACAGGATGTGTGGGTTCTCGAACATTAACACAGGGTTTACAGGGAGCTTTTTTCTGTATCTAACCCTGTGCTGTAGCTGCCCTGCGAGGCTTTGATGAGGACAGTATAGAAGGAGATTTCCTCTGTATCTCACCCTGTGCTGTACCTTTCCTGGCAGTGTTTGATGGGGACCGTGTAGAGGGACCTTTACTCTGTATTTAACCCCTTGCTGTACCTGTCCTAGGAGTGTTTGTTGGGGACAGTACAGAGGGAGCTTTACTCTGTATCTAACCCCGTGCTGTACATGTCCTGGGAGTGTTTGATGGGGACAGTTTAGTGAGAGCTTTGCTCTGTATCTAACACCGTGCTGTGACTGTCCTAGGAATGTTTGTTGGGGACAGTACAGAGGGAGCTTTACTTTGTATCTAACCCCATGCTGTACCTTTCCTGGGAGTGTTTGATGGGGACAGTGTAGGAGGAGCTTTACTCTGTATCTAACCCTGTGCTGTACCTGCCCTGGGAGTGTTTGATGGGGACACTGTAGAAGGAGCTTTACTCTGTATCTAACCCCGTGCTGTAGCTGCCATGGGAATGTTTGATTGGGACGGTGTAGAAGGAGCTTTACTCTCTATCTAACCCCGTGCTGTACCTGACCTGGGAGTGTTTGATAGCGACAGTGTAGAGTGACCTTTACTCTGTATCTAACACTGTGCTGAACCTGCCTTGGGTGTGTTTGATGGGGACAGTGTAGAGGAAGCTTTTCTCTGTATCTATCCCCCATGCTGCAGATGCGCTGGGAAGGTTTGATGTGGACAGTTTAGAGGGAGCTTTACTTTGTATCTAACCCCGTGCTGTACCTGTCCTGGGTGTGTTTGATGGGGACAGTGTAGAGGGAGCTTTACTCTGTATCTAACCCATTTGCTGTACCTGCCCTGGGAGTGATTGATGGGGACAGTGTAGAGGGAGATTTACTCTGTATCTAACCCCGTGCTGTACCTGTCCTGGGAGTGTTTGATGGGAAGAGTACCGAGGTAGCTTTACTCTGTATCTAACCCCGTTCTTTACCTGTCCTGGGAGGGTTTGATGGGGACAGTGTAGTGGGAGGGAGTTTTACTCAGTATCTAACCCCTTGCTGTACCTGCCCTGGGAGTGTTTGATGGGAACAGTGTAGAAGGTGCTTTACTCTGTATCTAACCCAGTGCTGTACCTGTCCTTGGAGTGTTTGATGGGCACAGTGTAGAAGGTGCTTTACTCTGTATCTAACCCAGTGCTGTGCCTGTTCTGGGAGTGTTTGATGGGGCCAGTGTAGAGGGACCGTAACTCTGTATTTAAACCCGGCGGTGTATCTGTCCTGGGAGTGTTTGATGGGGACAGTGTAGAGGGAGATCTACTCTGTATCTAACCCCGTGCTGTACCTTTCCTGGGAGTTTTTGATGGGGACACTGTAGAGGGAGCATCACTTTGTATCTAACACCGTGCTGAACCTGCCTTGGCTGTGTTTGATGGGGATAGTTTAGAGGGAACTTTACTCTGTACCTAACTCCGTGCTGTACCTGTCCTGGCAGTGTTTAATGGGGACGGTGTAGAGGGAGCTTTACTCTGTATCTAACCCCGTGCTGTACCTGTCCAAGGAGTGTTTGTTGGGGACAGTGTAGAGGGAGCTTTACTCTATATCTAACCCCGTGCTGTACCTGTCCTGAGAGTGTTTGATAGCGACAGTGAAGAGGGAGCTTTACTCTGTATCGAACCCCGTGCGGTACCTGTCCTGGGAGTGTTTGATAGCGACAGTGTAGAGGGAGCTTCACTCTGTATCTAACCCCGTGCTGTACCTGCCCTGGGACGATTTCATGGGAACAGTGTAGAGGGAGCTTTAATCTGTATCTAACCCCGTGCTGTACCTGTCCTGGGAGTGTTTGATGGGGACAGTGTAGAGGGAGCATCACTCTGTATCTAACCCCGTGCTGTACCTGCCCTGGGAGTGTTTGATGGGGACAGTGTAGAGGGAGCCATACTCTGTATCTAACTCCATGCCGTCCCTGTCCTGAGAGTGAATGATAGCGACAGTGTAGCGTGACCTTTACTCTGTATCTAACACCGTGCTGAACCTGCCTTGGGTGTGTTTGATGGGGACAGTTTGGAGGGAGCTTTACTCTGTAACTAACCCCGTGCTGTACCTGTCCTGGGATTGTTTGATGTGGACAGTTTAGAGGGAGCTTTACTTTGTATCTAACCCCTTGCTGTACCTGCCCTGGGACGGTTTGATGGGAACAGTGTAGAGGGAGCTTTAATCTGTAACTAACCCTGTGCTGTACCTGTCCTGGGAATGTTTGATGGGGACAGTGTAGGGGGAGGGAGCTTTACTCTGTATCTAACCCCGTGCTGTACCTGTCCTGGGAACGTTTGATGGGAACAGTGTAGAGGGAGCTTTAATCTGTAACTAACCCTGTGCTGTACCTGCCCTGGGAGGGTTTGATGGGGACAGTGTAGGGGGAGGGAGCTTTACTCTGTATCTAACCCCGTGCTGTACCTGTCCTGGGAGCGTTTGATGGGGACAGTGTAGGGGGAGGGAGCTTTACTCTGTATCTAACCCCGTGCTGTAACTGTCCTGGGAGTGTTTGATGGGGACACTGTAGAGGGAGCCATGCACTATATCTAACCCTGTGCTGTACCTGCCTTGGGAGAGTTTGTTGGGGCCAGTGTAGAGGGAGCTTTACCCGATATCTAACCCCGTGCTGTACCTGTCCTGGGAGTGTTTGATGGGAACAGTGTAGAGGGTGCTTTACTCTGTATCTAACCCTGTGCTGTAGCTGCCCTGGGAGGGTTTGATGGGGACAGTGTAGAGGGAGCTTTACCCGGTATCTAACCCCGTGCTGTACCTGTCCTGGGAGTGTTTCATGGGGACAGTGTCGAGGGACCTTTACCCTGTATCTAACCCCGTGCTGTCCCTGTCCTGGGAGTGTTTGATGGGCACAGTGTAGAACGTGCTTTACTCTGTATCTAACCCCGTGCTGTGACTGTTCTGGGAGTGTTTGATGGGGACAGCGTAGAGGGACCTTAACTCTGTATCTAAACCCGGCGGTGTACCTGTCCTGGGAGTGTTTGATGGGGACAGTGTAGAGGGAGATCTACTCTGTATCTAACCCCGTGCTGTACCTCTCCTGGGAGTGTTTGATGTGGACGGTGTAGAGGGAGCTTTACTCTGTATGTAACCACATGCTGTACCTGTCCTGGGTGTGTTTGATGGAGACAGTGTAAAGGGAGCTTTACTCTGTATCTAACTCCGTGCTGTACCTGTCCTGGGAATGTTTGATAGCGACAGTGTAGAGGGAGCTTTCCTCTGTATCTAACACCGTGTTGAACCTGCCTTGGGTGTGTTTGATGGGGACGGTATAGAGGGAGCTTTACTCTGTATCTAACCCCGTGCTGTACCTGTCCTGGGAGTGTTTGATGGGCAGAGTGTAGAAGGTGCTTTACTCTGTATCTAACCCCGTGCTGTACCTGTCCTGGGAGTGTTTGATGGGGACAGTGTAGAGGCAGCTTTACTCTGTATCTAACCCTGTGCTGTAGCTGCCCTGGGAGGGTTTGATGGGACAGTTGGAGGGAGCTTTACTTTGTATCTAACACCTTGCTGTACCTGCCCTGGAAGGGTTTGATGGTGACACTGTATAGGGAGCCATACTCTGTACCTAACCCTGTGCTGTACCTGCCTTGGGAGAGTTTGTTGGGGACAGTGTAGAGGGAGCTTTACTCTGTATCTAACCCCGTGCTGTACCTGCCCTGGGAGGGTTTGATGGGGTCAATGTAGAGGGACCTTTACTCTGTATCTAACCCCGTGCTGTAGCTGCCCTGGGAGGGTTTGATGGGGACAGTGTAGAAGGAGCTTTACTCTTATCTAACACCGTGCTGTGACTGTCCTGGGAGTGTTTGATTGGGACAGTGTAAAAGGATCTTTACTCTGTATCTAACCCCGTGCTGTACCTCTCCTGGGAGTGTTTGATGGGGACAGTGTAGAGGGAGCTATACTCTGTATCTAACTCCATGCCGTCCCTGTCCTGAGAGTGAATGATAGCGACAGTGTAGAGTGACCTTTACTCTGTATCTAACACCGTGCTGAACCTGCCTTGGGTGTGTTTGTTGGGGACAGTACAGAGGGAGCTTTACTCTGTAACAAACCCGTGCTGTACCTGTCCTGGGAATGTTTGATGGGGACAGTGCAGAGGGTGCTTTACACTGTATCTAACACCGTGTTGAACCTGCCTTGGGTGTGTTTGATGGGGACAGTATAGAGGGAGCTTTACTCTGTATCTAACCCCGTGCTGTAGCTGCCCTGGGAAGGTTTGATGTGGACAGTTTAGAGGGAGCTTTACTTTGTATCTAACCCCTTGCTGTACCTGCCCTGGGAGGGTTTGATGGGAACAGTGTAGGGGGAGGGAGCTTTACTCTGTATCTAACCCCGTGCTGTACCTGTCCTGGGAGTGTTTGATGGGAACAGTGTAGAGGGTGCTTTACTCTGTATCTAACCCTGTGCTGTAGCTGCCCTGGGAGGGTTTGATGGGGACAGTGTAGAGGGAGCTTTACTCTGTATCTAACCCTGTGCTGTAGCTGTCCTGGGAGTGTTTGATGGGGACAGTGTAGAGGGAGCTTTACTCTGTATCTAACCCCATGCTGTACCTATCCTGGGAGTGTTTGATGGGGACAGTGTAGAGGGAGCTTTACCCTGTATCTAACCCCGTGCTGTACCTGTCCTGGGAGTGTTTGATGGGGACAGTGCAGAGGGAGATCTACTCTGTATCTAACTCCGTGCTGTACGTGTCCTGGGAATGTTTGATAGCGACAGTGCAGAGGGAGCTTTACTCTGTATCTAACCCCGTGCTGTACCTGCCCTGGAAGGGTTTGATGGTGACACTGTATAGGGAGCCATACTCTGTATCTAACCCTGTGCTGTACCTGCCTTGGGAGAGTTTGTTGGGGACAGTGTAGAGGGAGCTTTACTCTGTATCTAACCCCATGCTGTAGCTGCCCTGGGAGGGTTTGATGGGGACAGTGTAGTGGGACCTTTACTCTGTATCTAACACCGTGCTGTGACTGTCCTATGAGTGTTTGTTGGGGACAGTACAGGGGGAGCTTTACTTTGTATCTAACCCCGTGCTGTACCTCTCCTGGGAGTGTTTGATGGGGACAGTGTAGAGGGAGCCATACTCTGTATCTAACTCCATGCCGTCCCTGTCCTGAGAGTGAATGATAGCGACAGTGTAGAGTGACCTTTACTCTGCATCTAACACCGTGCTGAACCTGCCTTGGGTGTGTTTGTTGGGGACAGTACAGAGGGAGCTTTACTCTGTAACAAACCCGTGTTGTACCTGTCCTGGGAGTGTTTGATGGGGACAGTGCAGAGGGTGCTTTACACTGTATCTAACACTGTGTTGAACCTGCCTTGGGTGTGTTTGATGGGGACAGTATAGAGGGAGCTTTACTCTGTATCTAACCCCGTGCTCTACCTGTCCTGGGAGTGTTTAATGGGGACAGTGCAGAGGGAGTTTTTCTCTATATCTAACCCCGTGCTGTAGCTGCCCTGGGAAGGTTTGATGTGGACAGTTTAGAGGGAGCTTTACTTTGTATCTAACCCCTTGCTGTACCTGCCCTGGGAGTGTTTGATGGGGACTGTGTAGGGGGAGGGAGCTTTACTCTGTATCTAACCCCGTGCTGTACCTGTCCTGGGAGCGTTTGATGGGGACACTGTAGAGGGAACCATACTCTATATCTAACCCCGTGCTGTAGCTGTCCTGGGAGTGTTTGATGGGGATAGTGAAGAGGGAGCTTTACTCTGTATCGAACCCCGTGCTGTACCTGTCCTGGGAGTGTTTGATGGGAACAGTGTAGAGGGTGCTTTACTCTGTATCTAACCCTGTGCTGTAGCTGCCCTGGGAGGGTTTGATGGGGACAGTGTAGAGGGAGCTTTACCCGTTATCTAACCCCGTGCTGTACCTGTCCTGGGAGTGTTTGATGGGGACAGTGTAGAGGGAGCTTTACTCTGTATCTAACCCCGTGCTGTACCTGTCCTGGGAGTGTTTGATGGGGACAGTGTAGAGGGAGCTTTACTCTGTATCTAAGCCCGTGCTGTCCCTGTCCTGGGAGTGTTTGATGGGCACAGTGTAGAAGGTGCTTTACTCTGTATCTAACCCCGTGCTGTGACTGTTCTGGGAGTGTTTGATGGGGACAATGCAGAGGGAGATCTACTCTGTATCTAACTCCGTGCTGTACGTGTCCTGGGAATGTTTGATAGCGACAGTGTAGAGGGAGCTTTACTCTGTATCTAACCCCGTGCTGTACCTGTCCTGGGAGTGTTTGATGGGGACAGTGTAGAGGCAGCTTTACTCTGTATCTAACCCCGTGCTGTAGCTGCCCTGGGAGGGTTTGATGGGACAGTTGGAGGGAGCTTTACTCTGTATCTAACCCCGTGCTGTACCTGTCCTGGGAGTGTTTGATGGGACAGTTGGAGGGAGCTTTACTCTGTATCTCACCCCGTGCTGTACCTGCCTTGGGAGAGTTTGTTGGGGACAGTGTAGAGGGAGCTTTACTCTGTATCTAACACCGTGCTGTGACTGTCCTATGAGTGTTTGTTGGGGACAGTACAGGGGGAGCTTTACTTTGTATCTAACCCCGTGCTGTACCTGTCCTGGGAGTGTTTGATGGGGACAGTGTAGAGGGATCTTTCCTCTGTATCTAACACCGTGCTGTACCTGTCCTAGGAGTGTTTGTTGGGGACAGTACAGAGGAAACATTACTCGGTATCTCACCCCGTGCTGTACCTGTCCAGGGAGTGTATGATGGGGACACTGTAGAGGGAGCCATACACTATATCTAACCCTGTGCTGTACCTGCCTGGTGAGAGTTTGTTGGGGCCAGTGTAGAGGGAGCTTTACACTGTATCTAAAACCCGTGCTGTACCTGTCCTGGGAGTGTTTGATGGACATAGTGAAGAGGGAGCTTTACTCTGTATCTAACCCCGTGCTGTACCTGTCCAGGGAATGTTTGATGGGGACAGTGGGAGGGAGCTTTATTTTGTATCTAACCCCTTGCTGTACCTGCCCTGGGAGGGTTTGATGGGGACAGTGTAGAGGGAGCTTTACTCTGTATCTAAGCCTGTGCTGTACCTCTCCTGGGAATGTTTGATGGGGACGGTGTAGAGGGAGCTTTAATCTGTATCTAACACCGTGCTGTACCTGCCTTGGGACAGTATAGAGGGAGCTTTACTCTGTATCTAACCCCGGTCTGTACTTGTCCTGGTCGTGTTTGATGGGGACACTGTAGATGGAGCCATACTCTGTATCTAACACTGTGCTGTACCTACCTTGGGAGTGTTTGATGGGGACAGTGTAGAGGGAGCTTTACTCTGTATCTAACCCCATGCTGTACCTATCCTGGGAGTGTTTGATGGGGACAGTGTAGAGGGAGCTTTACCCTGTATCTAACCCCGTGCTGTACCTGTCCTGGGAGTGTTTGATGGGGACAGTGCAGAGGGAGATCTACTCTGTATCTAACTCCGTGCTGTACGTGTCCTGGGAATGTTTGATAGCGACAGTGCAGAGGGAGCTTTACTCTGTATCTAACCCCGTGCTGTACCTGCCCTGGAAGGGTTTGATGGTGACACTGTATAGGGAGCCATACTCTGTATCTAACCCTGTGCTGTACCTGCCTTGGGAGAGTTTGTTGGGGACAGTGTAGAGGGAGCTTTACTCTGTATCTAACCCCATGCTGTAGCTGCCCTGGGAGGGTTTGATGGGGACAGTGTAGTGGGACCTTTACTCTGTATCTAACACCGTGCTGTGACTGTCCTATGAGTGTTTGTTGGGGACAGTACAGGGGGAGCTTTACTTTGTATCTAACCCCGTGCTGTACCTCTCCTGGGAGTGTTTGATGGGGACAGTGTAGAGGGAGCCATACTCTGTATCTAACTCCATGCCGTCCCTGTCCTGAGAGTGAATGATAGCGACAGTGTAGAGTGACCTTTACTCTGCATCTAACACCGTGCTGAACCTGCCTTGGGTGTGTTTGTTGGGGACAGTACAGAGGGAGCTTTACTCTGTAACAAACCCGTGTTGTACCTGTCCTGGGAGTGTTTGATGGGGACAGTGCAGAGGGTGCTTTACACTGTATCTAACACTGTGTTGAACCTGCCTTGGGTGTGTTTGATGGGGACAGTATAGAGGGAGCTTTACTCTGTATCTAACCCCGTGCTCTACCTGTCCTGGGAGTGTTTAATGGGGACAGTGCAGAGGGAGTTTTTCTCTATATCTAACCCCGTGCTGTAGCTGCCCTGGGAAGGTTTGATGTGGACAGTTTAGAGGGAGCTTTACTTTGTATCTAACCCCTTGCTGTACCTGCCCTGGGAGTGTTTGATGGGGACTGTGTAGGGGGAGGGAGCTTTACTCTGTATCTAACCCCGTGCTGTACCTGTCCTGGGAGCGTTTGATGGGGACACTGTAGAGGGAACCATACTCTATATCTAACCCCGTGCTGTAGCTGTCCTGGGAGTGTTTGATGGGGATAGTGAAGAGGGAGCTTTACTCTGTATCGAACCCCGTGCTGTACCTGTCCTGGGAGTGTTTGATGGGAACAGTGTAGAGGGTGCTTTACTCTGTATCTAACCCTGTGCTGTAGCTGCCCTGGGAGGGTTTGATGGGGACAGTGTAGAGGGAGCTTTACCCGTTATCTAACCCCGTGCTGTACCTGTCCTGGGAGTGTTTGATGGGGACAGTGTAGAGGGAGCTTTACTCTGTATCTAACCCTGTGCTGTACCTGTCCTGGGAGTGTTTGATGGGGACAGTGTAGAGGGAGCTTTACTCTGTATCTAAGCCCGTGCTGTCCCTGTCCTGGGAGTGTTTGATGGGCACAGTGTAGAAGGTGCTTTACTCTGTATCTAACCCCGTGCTGTGACTGTTCTGGGAGTGTTTGATGGGGACAATGCAGAGGGAGATCTACTCTGTATCTAACTCCGTGCTGTACGTGTCCTGGGAATGTTTGATAGCGACAGTGTAGAGGGAGCTTTACTCTGTATCTAACCCCGTGCTGTACCTGTCCTGGGAGTGTTTGATGGGGACAGTGTAGAGGCAGCTTTACTCTGTATCTAACCCCGTGCTGTAGCTGCCCTGGGAGGGTTTGATGGGACAGTTGGAGGGAGCTTTACTCTGTATCTAACCCCGTGCTGTACCTGTCCTGGGAGTGTTTGATGGGACAGTTGGAGGGAGCTTTACTCTGTATCTCACCCCGTGCTGTACCTGCCTTGGGAGAGTTTGTTGGGGACAGTGTAGAGGGAGCTTTACTCTGTATCTAACACCGTGCTGTGACTGTCCTATGAGTGTTTGATGGGGACAGTGAAGAGGGAGCTTTACTCTGTATCTAACCCCGTGCTGTACCTGTCCTGGGAGTGTTTGATGGGGACGGTGTAGTGGGACCTTTACTCTGTATCTAACACCGTGCTGTTGTTGTCCTATGAGTGTTTGTTGGGGACAGTACAGAGGAAACATTACTCGGTATCTCACCCCGTGCTGTACCTGTCCAGGGAGTGTATGATGGGGACACTGTAGAGGGAGCCATACTCTGTATCTAACCCTGTGCTGTACCTGCCTGGTGAGAGTTTGTTGGGGCCAGTGTAGAGGGAGCTTTACACTGTACCTAAAACCCGTGCTGTACCTGTCCTGGGAGTGTTTGATGGACATAGTGAAGAGGGAGCTTTACTCTGTATCTAACCCCGTGCTGTACCTGTCCAGGGAATGTTTGATGGGGACAGTGGGAGGGAGCTTTATTTTGTATCTAACCCCTTGCTGTACCTGCCCTGGGAGGGTTTGATGGGGACAGTGTAGAGGGAGCTTTACTCTGTATCTAAGCCTGTGCTGTACCTCTCCTGGGAATGTTTGATGGGGACGGTGTAGAGGGAGCTTTAATCTGTATCTAACACCGTGCTGTACCTGCCTTGGGACAGTATAGAGGGAGCTTTACTCTGTATCTAACCCCGGTCTGTACTTGTCCTGGTCGTGTTTGATGGGGACACTGTAGATGGAGCCATACTCTGTATCTAACACTGTGCTGTACCTACCTTGGGAGAGTTTGTTGGGGACAGTGTAGAGGGAGCTTAACTCTGTACCTAACCCCAAGCTGTACCTATCCTGGGAGTGTTTCATGGGGACAGTGTAGAGGGAGCTTTACTCTGTATCTAACACTGTGCTGAACCTGGGTTGGGTGTGTTTGATGGGTACAGTTCAGTGGGTGATCTTTGCTCTGTATCTAACCCCGTGCTGTACTTCTCCTGGCAGTGTTTGATGGGGACGGTGTAGAGGGAGTTTTACTCTGTAGCTAACCCCGTGCTGTACATGGCCTGGGAGTGTTTGATAACGACAGTGTAGAGGGAGCTTCACTCTGTATCTAACCCTGCGCTGTACCTGTCCTGGGAGTGTTTCATGCAAACAGTGTAGAGGGAGCTTAACTCTGTATCTAAACCAGGCGGTGTACCTGTCCTGGGAGTGTTTGATGGGCACAGTGTCGAGGGAGATTTACTCTGTATCTAACCCCGTGTTGTACCTCTCCCGGGAGTGTTTGATGTGGACGGTATAGAGGGAGCTTTACTCTGTATCTAACCCCATGCAGTACCTTTCCTGGGAGTGTTTGATGGAGACAGTGTAGAGCGAGCTTTACACTGTACCTAACCCCATGCTGTACCTGTCCTGGGAGTGTTTGATGTGGACGGTATATAGGGAGCTTTACACTGTATCTAACACCGTGCTGAACCTGCCTTGGGTGTGTTTGATGGGGCCAGTGTAGAGGGAGCTTTTCTCCGCATCTCACCCCATGTTGTACCTGTCCTGGGAGTGTTTGATGGGGACATTGGAGAGGGAGATTTACTCTATAACTAACACTGCGCTGTACCTACTTTGGGAGGGTTTGTTGGGGACAATGTAGAGGGAGCTTTACTCTGTATCTAACACCGTGCTGTTCCTGTCCTGGGAGTGTTTGATGGGGACAGTGTAGAGGGACCTTTACTCTGTATCTAACCCCTGAATTGTACCTGTCCTGGGAGTGTTTGATGGACATAGTGAAGAGGGAGCTTTACTCTGTATCTAACCCCGTGCTGTACCTGTCCTGGGAGTGTTTGATGGACATAGTGAAGAGGGAGCTTTACTCTGTATCTAACCCTGTGCTGTACCTGTCCTGGGAGTGTTTGATGGGGACAGTGTAGAGGGAGCTTTACTCTGTATCTAACACCGTGCTGCACATGCCCTAGGAGTGTTTGTTGGGGAAAATCCAGAGGGAGCTTTATTCTGTATATAACCTCGTTCTGTTCCTGTCCTCGGAGTGTTTGATGGGGACAGTGTAGGGGGAGCTTTTCTCTGTATCTAACCCAATGCTGTAGCTGCCCTGGGAGTGATTGATGGGGACAGTGTAGAGGGTTCTTTACTCTGTATCTAACCCCGTGCTGCACCTGTCCTGGGAGTGTTTGATGAGGACAGTGTAGAGGGAGCTTTACTCTGTATCTAACCCCGTCCTGTACCTGTCCTGGGAATGTTTGATCGGGACAGTGTTGAGGGAGCTTTTCTCTGTATCTAACCTCGTGCTGTAGCTGCCCTGGGAGTGTTTGATGGGGACAGTGTAGAGGCAGCTTTACTCTGTATCTAACCCCGTGCTGTACCTGTCCTGGGAGTGTTTGATGGGAACAGTATAGAGGCAGCTTTACCCTGTATCTAACCCCGTGCTGTACCTGTCCTGGGAGGGTTTGATGGGAACAGTATAGAGGGACCTTTACTCTGTATCTAACCCCGTGCTGCACCTGTCCTGGGTGTGTTGATAAGGACAGTGAAGATTGAGCTTTACTCTGTATCTCGCCCCGGAATTGTACCTGTCCTGGGAGTGTTTGATGGGGACAGTGTAGAGGGCGCTTTACTCTGTATCTAACCCTGTGCTGCACATGCCCTAGGAGTGTTTGTTGGGGAAAATACAGAGGGAGCTTTACTCTGTATATAACCTCGTGCTGTACCTGTCCTCGGAGTGTTTGATGGGGACAGTGTAGGGGGAGCTTTTCTCTGTATCTAACCCAATGCTGTAGCTGCCCTGGGAGGGTTTGATGGGGACAGTGTAGAGGGACCTTTACTCTGTATCTAACCCCGGCGTTGTACCTGTCCTGGGAGTGTTCAATGGGGATAGTGTAGAGGGAGATTTACTCTGCATCTAACCCCGTGCTGTATCTGTCCTAGGAGTGTTTGTTGGGGACAGTACAGAGGGAGCTTTACTCTGTATCTAACCCCGTGCTGTACCTGTCCTGGGAGTGTTTGATGGGAACAGTGTCAGGGGAGGGAACTTTACTCTGTACCTAACACAGTGCTGTACCTCTCCTGGGTGTGTTTGATGGGGACACTGTAGAGAGAGTCATACTCTGTATCTAACCCTGTGCTGTACCTGCCTTGGGAGAGTTTGTTGGGGACAGTGTAGAGGGAGCATTACTCTGTACCTAACCCAGAGCTTTACCTGTCCTGGGAATGTTTGATGGGGATAGTGTAGAGGGAGCTTTACTCTGTATCTAACAACGTGCTGAACCTGCCTTGGGAAGGTTTGATGGGGACAGGGTAGAGAGAGCTTTACTCTGTATCTAACCCCCGTGCTGTACCTGTCCTAGGAGTGTTTGTTGGGGACAGTAAATAGGGAGCTTAACTCTGTATATAACCACGTGCTGTACCTGTCCTGGGTGTGTTTGATGGGGACAGTGTAGAGGGAGCTTTACTCTGTATCTAACAACGTGCTGAACCTGCCTTGGGAAGGTTTGATGGGGACAGGGTAGAGGGAGCTTTACTCTGTATCTAACCCCGTGCTGTACCTGTCCTGGGAGTGTCTGATGTGGACGGTGTAGAGGGAGCTTTACTCTGTATCTAACCCCATGCTTTACCTGTCCTGGGAGTGTTTGATGGAGACAGTGTAGGAGGAGCTTTACTCTGTATCTAACCCCATGCTGTACCTGTCCTGGGAGTGTTTGATGGGGACAGTGTAGGGGGAGGGAGCTTTGCTCTGTATCTAACCCCGTGCTTTAAATGTCCTGGGTGTCTTTGATGGGGTCACTGTGGAGGGAGCCATACTCTGTATCTAACCCTGTGCTGTACCTGCCTTGGGAGAGTTTGTTGGGGACAGTGTAGAGGGAGTTTTACTCTGTATCTAACCCTATGCTGTACCTGTCCTGGGAGTGTTTGTTGGGAACAGTATAGAGGCAGCTTTACTCTCTATCTAACCCCGTGATCTACCTGTCCTGGGAGTGTTTGATGGGGACAGTGTAGATGCAGCTTTACTCTGTATGTAACCCTGTGCTGCAGCTGTCCAGGGAGAGTTTGATGGGGACAGTTTAGAGGGAGATTTGCTCTGTATCTAGCCCGTGCTGTACCTTTCCTGGGTGTGTTTGATAAGGACAGTGTAGAGGGAGCTTTACTCTGTATCTAACCCCGTGCTGTACCTGTCCTGGGAGTGTTTGATGGGAACAGTATAGAGGCAGCTTTACTCTGTATCTAACCCCGTGCAGTACCTGTCCTGGGAGTGTTTGATGGAGACAGTGTAGAGGGACCTTTACTCTGTATCTAACCCCGTGCTGCACCTGTCCTGGGAGTGTTTGATGGGAACAGTATAGAGGCAGCTTTACTCTGTATTGAACCCCGTGCTGTACCTGTCCTGGGTGTGTTGATAAGGACAGTGTAGATTGAGCTTTACTCTGTATCTCACCCCGGAATTATACCTGTCCTGGGAGTGTTTGATGGGGACAGTGTAGAGGGAGCTTTACTCTGTATCTAACCCCGGAATTGTACCAGTCCTGGGAGTGTTTGATGGGGACAGTGTAGGCGGAGCTATACTCGGTATCTAACCCCGTGCGGTACCTGTCCTGGGAGTGTTTGTTGGGGACAGTACAGAGGGAGCTTTACTCTGTATCTAACCCTGTGCTGTAGCTGCCCTGCGAGGGTTTAATGGGGACAGTGTAGAGGGAGCTTTACTCTCTATCTAACCCCGTGCTGTACCTGTCCTGGGAGTGTTTGATGGGGACAGTGTAGGGTGTGATTTACTCTGTATCTAACCCCGTGCTGTACCTGTCCTGGGAATGTTTGATGGGGACAGTGTAGAGGGACGTTTACTCTGTAACTAACCCCGGCGTTGTACATGTCCTGGGAGTGTTTGATGGGGAAAGTGTAGAGGGAGCTTTACTCTGTATCTAACCCCGTGCTGTACCTGTTCTAGGAGTGTTTGATGGGGACAGTGTAGAGGGTGCTTTACTCTCTATCTAAGCCCGTGCTGTACCTGTCCTGGGAGTGTTTGATGGGGACAGTGTAGGGTGAGCTTTACTCTATCTAACCCTGTGCTGTACCTGTCCTTGGAGTGTTTGATGGAGACAATGTAGCGGGACTTTTACTCTGTATCTAACCCTGTGCTGTACCTGTCCTAGGAGTGTTTGTTGGGGACAGTAAATAGGGAGCTTTACTCTGTATATAACCACGTGCTGTACCTGTCCTGGGAGTGCTTGATGGAGACAGTGTAGAGGGAGCTTTACTCTGTATCTAACCCCCGTGCTGTACCTGTCCTAGGAGTGTTTGTTGGGGACAGTAAATAGGGAGCTTTTCTCTGTATATAACCACGTGCTGTACCTGTCCTGGGTGTGTTTGATGGGGACAGTATAGAGGAAGATTTACTCTGTATCTAACCCTGTGCTGTACCTGCCTTGGGAGAGTTCGTTGGGGACAGTACAGAGGGAGCTTTACTCCGTATCTAACGCCGTGCTGTACCTGTCCTGGGAGTGTTTGTTGGGGACAGTAAATAGGGAGCTTTTCTCTGTATATAACCACGTGCTGTACCTGTCCTGGGAGTGTTTGATGGGGACAGTGTAGAGGGAGCTTTACTCTGTATCTAACCCCGTGCTTTACCTGTCCTGGGACTGTTTGATGGGCACAGTGTAGCGGGAGGGAGCCATACTCTGTATCTAACCCTGTGCTGTACCTGCCTTGGGATAGTTTGTTGGGGACAGTACCGAGGGAGCTTTACTCTGTATCTAACCCCATGCTGTATCTGTCCTGGGAGTGTTTGATGGGGACAGTTTAAAGGGAGCTTTACTCTGTATCTAACCCCATGCTGTATCTGTGCTAGGAGAGGTGAGTGGTCAAGCTTGGGTAGAGTTAGAAATTCAAGGTGTAAAGTCAAGACAGGAGAGCAAAATAGTAAAGTGAGAAACGAGGGTCGGAGAATAGCAGGATGGGACAGAGAGAAAAAAACCTAAGCATTCATCAACAGTCAAGACTCGATGTTACATCGGTGACAAAGAGTCAAAATTGAAGGCTCTCTATCTGAATGTACATCGCAGTCATAACATGGAAGTAAATAAATATGATCTGATAGCAATTACAGAGACGTGGCTGCAAGACGAGAATATCGAGGGGCAAATGGCATTCAAGAAGAATAGGAAGCTCGATAAAGGCGGAGGGGTATCATTGTTAATCAAAGAGGGCATTGGTGCAATATTTAGAGATGAACTTGGTCAGGAGATCAGGATGTAGAATTGGTTTGGGTGGAGATAAGGAATAGTAGGGGGAAATGTCACTGGTGGGAGTGGTCCACAGGCACCCTAAGCATAGCCTCAGTGTAGGCCAAAGTATTCCAGGGGAAATATTGTGTGTTTGCAATGAAGGGTCAGCAATAATCATGGGTGATTTTAATCTGCATATAAACTGGAAAAACCAGATTGGCAGTAGTAGTCTGGATGAGGAGTTCTTAGAATGCTTTCGAGATAGTTTCTTGGAGCAGCATGTTCTGGAACCAGCCAGAGAGCAGGTTATAATAGACTTGGTATCGTGTAACGTGACAGGATTAATTAATGACCTCGGGGTAAAGCCACCCCTGGGTAGCAGCGACCACAATACATCCAGTTTGAAAGGGAGAAGAGTGGGTCTAAGACTGGCAACATAAACTTAAATAAGGGCAAATATGTGGGCATGAAAGTTGAGCTAGCTGAACTGAACTGGAAAACTAGCCTAAAGGATATATCAATAGCAAAGCAGTGACAAAATTTTTAATGGATATTTCAGCATATTCAGAATAAATACATTCCTATTATAAAGAAAAATTCTGAGGGAATGACCCATCATCTGTGGTTAACTAAAGATGTAAAGGAAAACATCAAACATCAGGAGAAAGCATAAAACTCCGCAAAGATGAGTAGCGGGACAGATGATTGGTCAGAATATTTTTTAAAATGGCAGAGAATGACTAAAAGGTTAATCAGGAGAAAGAAATTAGAGTATGAGAGGAAGCTAGCGAGAAATGTAAAAACGGATAGCAAGTTTCTACAGGTATTAAAAAGGAAAAGAGTAAAGTGAGTGTTGGTCCTCCAGAGAGTGACAACGGGGAATTAATGGTAAATAATAAGGAAATGGTGAATGAAATGAACAAATATTTTGCTTCTGTGTTCACTGTAGAGATACAAAAACACCCCAGTAATAGCTGCAAATCAGGAGGTGAACGGGAGAAAGGAACTTGGTGAAATTGAAATCACTAGGGAAATGGTATGGAGCAAATGGATGGAGCTGTGGGCTGGCAGGTCTCCGGGTCCCGATAGGTTACATCCTTGGGTCTTAAAAGAGGCGGCTAATGCGATAGTTAATGTGCTGGTGTTAATTTTCCAAAAATCCCTAGATTCTGGAAAGGTTCCATCAGACTGGAAAGTAGCAAATATAAACCCTCCATTCAAGAAGGGAGAGAGGCAGAAAACAGGAAACTATAGGCCAGTTAGTGTGACGTCTGTCATGGGGAAGGTGCTGGAATCGATCATTAAGGTGGTTATAGCTGGGCACTCAGAAGAGCTCAAGGTGATTGGGAAGAGCCAGCATGGTTTTGTGAAAGGAAAATTGTGTTAAACCAGTTTATTGGAGTTTTTTTGAAGGAGTAACATGCGCAGTGGATAAAGGGAGCTTGTAGACCTACTGTACTTGGATTTCCAGAAGGAATTTGATCAGATGACACACAACTGTTATTAGGGAAAATAATGGTGTAGGGGGTAACATATTAGTATGGAGAGAAGATTGGCTATACCTGGCTGACTGGCAGAACACACAGAGTATGTATAAATGGGTATTTTTCAGATTGTCAGGATACGACGAGTAAAGTCCCACAGGGATCTATGGACGGGCTAAGATACAGAGAAAAGCTCTGTTGTTGTGAACGGGACATGAGGAGGTTGCAGATGGATATAGACAGGCTGAGTGCGTGGGCAAAGATCTGGCAAATGGAGTTTAATGTGGGAAAATGTGAAGTTGTTCACTTTGGCAGGAAGAATAAAAAAACAGAGTATCATTTAAATGGAGAACAACTGCATAATTCTGAGGTGCAGAGGGATCTGGGTGTTCGTGTACATGAGTCACTAAAAGTTAGTTTGCAGGTACAGCAAGTAATCAAGAAGGTTAATGGAATGTTATCCTTTATTATGAGAGGGATTGAACATAAAAGTAAGGGTGTTATGCTTCAGTTATACAGGAGATTGGTGAGACTGTGTCTCGAATACTGTGTACAGCTTTGGTCTCCTTATTTAAGGAAGGATGTAAATGTGCTGGAGACGGTTCAGAGGAGGTTTACTAGATTGATACCTGGAATGAGCGAGTTGTCTGATGGGGAAAGGTTGGACAGACAGGGCTTGTTTCCACTGGAGTTTGGAAGAGTGAGGGGTGGTTTGATTGGAATATACAAGATCCTGAACGGCCTTGACAAGGTGGATGTGGAAAGGATGTTTCCTCTTGTGGGTGAGTCCAGAACTAGGGGGCACGGTTTAAATTTAGGGACAGAGATGAGGAGAATTTCTTTCTCTCAGAGGATTGTGGGACTTTGGGACTCTCTGCCTCAGAAGGTGGTGGAGGCGGGGTCATTGAATATTTTTAAGGCAGAGGCAGATAGATTCTTGATAGGCAAGGGAATCAAAGGTTATTGGGGGTAGATTGGAATGTGGAAAGTGAAAAACAAACAGATCAGCCATGAACTTACTGAAAGGTACAGCAGGATTGAGGGGCCAAATGGTCTATTCCTGTTCCTACTTCTTATGTGCTTATGAGTGTTCAATGGGAACAGTGTAGAGGGAGCTTCACTCTGTATCTAACCCCATGTTGTACCTGTCCTGGGAGTGTTTGATGGGGACAGTGCAGAGGGAGCTTTACTCTGTATCTAACCCCATGTTGTACCTGCCCTGGGAGTGTTTGATGGGGACAGTGTAGAGGGAGCTTTACTCTGTGTCTAACCCCGTGCTGTACCTGTCCTGGGAGTGTTTGATGGGGACAGTGTGTAGCAAGTTGCATTCAACTCCATGCTGTGAGCTGCCATTTACCCTTCGAATACTTGCCAATAATCTTTCTCAAAATTCTATCACTTTCCCAAAGTTCCAAGGAGCAGCATACACAGCTCTGTGTTGGATTGAACACCAAAGATTCCCAACCTTCTGAGTGAAGACATTTGCCCTCATCTCAGTCTGTCATTATGAAAAACAAGAGGAGTCACCTTGTGTTCTCCGAGGATATCTCTCCACGTGTCCAAGCCGTTCGTTGAAGAGGAAACACACTCCATTCTGGTACATATTGGTCCCACATTGATGGGACAATGTTGGAACACAAGCCTGTCAGATCAGCAAGAGAGAATTGCCAGAGAACAAGTTAAAGACAGACTCACAAACTAGTTTGATTGCAATAATTAGTCTGAATCTAAAAGTTGCTTGGTTGAGACTAACACAGACTAAGCAATCAGATAAACCCCTGTCAGCAACGGCCTGAAATATGCGAGCACTGCAGTTTCAGTACTGAGGGAGTGCTGCACTGTCAGAGGGTCAGTACTGAGGGAGAGCTGCACGGTCAGAGGGTCAGTACTGAGGGAGTGCTGCACTGTCAGAGGGTCAGTACTGAGGGAGCGCTGCACTGTCAGAGGGTCAGTACTGAGGATGTGCAACACTGTCAGAGGGTCAGTACTGAGGGAGTGCTGCACTGTCAGAGGGTCAGAACTGAGGGAGTGCCGCACTGTCAGAGGGTGAGTACTGAGGGAGTGCTGCAATGTCGGATGGTCAGTACTGAGGGAGTGCTGCACTGTCAGAGGGTCAGTACTGAGGAAGAGCTGCACGGTCAGAGGGTCAGTACTGAGGGAGTGCTGCACTGTCAGAGGGTCAGTACTGAGGGAGCGCTGCACTGTCAGAGGGTCAGTACTGAGGATGTGCAACACTGTCAGAGGGTCAGTATTGAGGGAGTGCTGCACTGTCAGAGGGTCAGTACTGAGGGAGTGCTGCACTGTCAGAGGGTCAGAACTGAGGGAGTGCCGCACTGTCAGAGGGTGAGTACTGAGGGAGTGCTGCAATGTCGGATGGTCAGTACTGAGGGAGCGCTGCACTGGCGGAGGGTCAGTGATGAGGGAGTGCTGCACATTCGGAAGGTCAGTACTGTGGAAGTGCTGCACTGTCACAGGGTCAGTACGAAGGGAGAGCTGCAGTGTTAGAGGGTGAGTACTGAGGTAGCGCTGCATTGTCAAGGGGTCAGTACTGAAGGAGTGCTGCACTGTCGGAGGGTCAGTATTGAGGGAGCGCTGCACTGTTGGAGGGTCATTACTGAGGGAGTGCTGCACTGTCAGAGGGTCAGTACTGAGGGAGTGCTGCACTGTCGGAGGGTCAGTACTGAGGGAGTGCTACACTGTCAGAGAGTCAAATACTGAGAGATTGCTGCACTGTCGGAGGGTCTGTACTGAGGGTGTGCTCCACTGTCATAGGGTCAGTACTGAGGGAGTGCTGCACTGTCGGAGGGTCAGTACTGAGGGAGTGCTGCAGTGTCAGAGGGTCAGTACTGAGGGAGTGCTGCACTGTCAGACGGTCAGTAATGAGGGTTTGCTCCACTGTCAGAGGGTCAGTACTGAGGGAGTGCTGCACTGTCGGAGGGTCAGTACTGAGGGAGTGCTGCAATGTCGGAGGGTCAGTAATGATGGAGTGCTGCACTATCAGAGGGGCAGTGCTGAGGGAACGCTGCACTGTCAGAAGGTCAGTTCTGGGGGAGTGCTGCACTGTTGGAGGGTCGGTACTGAGGTAGTGCAGCACTGTCAGAGGGTCAGTACTGAGGGAGTGCAGCAAAGTCGGAGGGTCAGTACTGAGGGAGTGCTGCACTGTCACAGGGTCAGTACTGAGGGAGTGCTGCACTGTCAGAGGGTCAGTACTGAGGGATTGTGACACTGTCAGAGTGTCAGTACTGATGGACTGCTGGACTGCAAGAGGGTCAGTACTGAGGGAGTGCTGCACAGGCGGAGGGTCACTACTGAGGGAGTGCAGCACTGTCAGAGGGTCAGTACTGAAGGAGTTCTGCACTGTCAGAGGGTCAGTACTGAGGGAGTGATGCACTGTGAAATAGTCAGTACTGAGGGAGTGCTGCACTGTCAGAGGGTCAGTACTGACAGAGTGCCACTCCGTCAGAGGGTCAGTACTGAGGGAGTGTTGCACTGTCAGAGCGTCAGTACAGAAGGAGTTCCGCACTGTCAGAGGGTCAGTACTGAGGGAGTGCTGCACTGTCAGAGGATCAGTACTGAGGGAGTGCTGCACTGCCGGAGTGTCAACTATTGAGGGAGTGCTGCACTGTCAGAGGGTCAGTACTGAGGGAGTGCTGCACTGTCAGAGGGTCAGTACTGAGGGAGTGCTGCACTATCAGAGGGTCAGTACTGAGGGAGTCCTGCACTGTCAGAGGGTCAGTACTGAGGGAAGGCTACACTGTCAGAGAAGCAGTACTGAGGGAGTGCTGCACTGTCAGAGGGTCAGTAATGAGGGATTGCTGCACTGTCAGAGGGTCAGGACTGAGGGAGTGCTGCACTGTCAGAGGATCAATACTGAGGGAGTGCAGCACTGTCAGAGGGTCTGCACTGAGGGAGCGCTGCACTGTCAGAGGGTCAGTACTGAGGGAGTGCTGCACTGTCAGAGGGTCAGTACTGAGGGAAGGCTACACTGTCAGAGAAGCAGTACTGAGGGAGTGCTGCACTGTCAGTGGGTCAGTACTGAGGGTGTGCTGCACTGTCAGAGGGTCAGTACTGAGGGAGTGCTGCACTGTCAGAGGGTTAGTACTGAGGGAGCGCTGCACTGTCAGGGGATCAGTACTGAGGGAGTGCTTCACTGTCAGGGGGTCAGTACTGAGGGAAGGCTACACTGTCATAGAAGGAGTACTGAGGGAGTGCTGCACTGTCAGAGAGTCAGTACTGAGGGAGTGCTGCAATGTTCGAGGGTCAGTACTGAGGTAGTGCTGCACTGTGAGAGGGTTAGTACTGAGGGAGTGCTGCACTGTCAGAGGGTCAGTAATGAGGGAATGCAGCATTGTCAGAGCGTCAGTACTGAGGGAGTGCTGCACAGTGAGAGAGTCAGTACTGAGGGAGTGCTGCACTGTGAGAGAGTCAGTACTGAGGGAGTGCTGCAATATCGGAGGGTCAGTACTGAGGAGGTACTGCACTGTCAGAGGGTCAGTACTGAGGGAGTGCTGCAATATCGGAGGGTCAGTACTGAGGAGGTACTGCACTGTCAGAGGGTCAGTACTGAGGGAGTGCTGCACTGTCAGAGGGTCAGTACTGAGGGAGTGATGCACTGTGAAATAGTCAGTACTGAGGGAGTGCTGCACTGTCAGAGGGTCAGTACTGACAGAGTGCCACTCCGTCAGAGGGTCAGTACTGAGGGAGTGTTGCACTGTCAGAGCGTCAGTACAGAAGGAGTTCCGCACAGTCAGAGGGTCAGTACTGAGGGAGTGCTGCACTGTTAGAGGATCAGTACTGAGGGAGTGCTGCACTGCCGGAGTGTCAACTATTGAGGGAGTGCTGCACTGTCAGAGGGTCAGTACTGAGGGAGTGCTGCACTGTCAGAGGGTCAGTACTGAGGGAGTGCTGCACTATTAGAGGGTCAGTACTGAGGGAGTCCTGCACTGTCACAGGGTCAGTACTGAGGGAGCGCTGCACTGTCAGAGGGTCAGTACTGAGGGAAGGCTACACTGTCAGAGAAGCAGTACTGAGGGAGTGCTGCACTGTCAGAGGGTAAGTAATGAGGGATTGCTGCACTGTCAGAGGGTCAGGACTGAGGGAGTGCTGCACTGTCAGAGGATCAATACTGAGGGAGTGCAGCACTGTCAGAGGGTCTGCACTGAGGGAGCGCTGCGCTGCCAGAGGGTCAGTACTGAGGGAGTGCTGCACTGTCAGAGGTTCAGTACTGAGGGAAGGCTACACTGTCAGAGAAGCAGTACTGAGGGAGTGCTGCACTGTCAGAGGGTCAGTACTGAGGGTGTGCTGCACTGTCAGAGGGTCAGTACTGAGGGAGTGCTGCACTGTCAGAGGGTTAGTACTGAGGGAGCGCTGCACTGTCAGGGGATCAGTACTGAGGGAGTGCTTCACTGTCAGGGGGTCAGTACTGAGGGAAGGCTACACTGTCATAGAAGGAGTACTGAGGGAGTGCTGCACTGTCAGAGAGTCAGTACTGAGGGAGTGCTGCAATGTTCGAGGGTCAGTACTGAGGTAGAGCTGCACTGTGAGAGGGTTAGTACTGAGGGAGTGCAGCACTGTCAGAGGGTCAGTAATGAGGGAATGCAGCATTGTCAGAGGGTCAGTACTGAGGGAGGGCTGCACTGTTGGAGGGTCAGTACAGAGGGAGTGCTGCACAGTCAGAGGGTCAGTACTGAGGGAGTGCTGCACTGTCAGAGGGTCAGTACTGAGGGAGTGCTGCACGGCCATAGAGTCAGCACTGAGGGAGTACTGCACTGTCGGAGGGTCAATACTGAGGGAGTGCTGCACTGTCAGAGGATCAGTACTGAGGGAGTGATGCACTGTCAGAGGGTCAGGACTGAGGGAGTGCTGCACTGTCAGAGGGTCAGCACTGAGGGAGCGCTGCGCTGTCAGAGGGTCAGCACTGAGGGAGCGCTGCACTGTCAGAGGGTCAGTACTGAGGGAGTACTGCACTGTCGGAGGGTCAGTACTGAGGCTGTGCAACACTGTCCGGGGTCAGTACTGAGGGAGCGCTGCACTGTCAGAGGGTCAGTACTGAGGGAGGGCTGCACTGTCAGAGGGTCAGTACAGAGGGAGGGCTGCACTGTTGGAGGGTCAGTACTGAGGGAGTGCTGCACTGTCAGAGGGTCAGGACTGAGGAGGTGCTGCAATGTCAGTGGGTCAGTACTGAGGAAGTGCTGCACTGTCAGAGGGTCAGAACTGAGGGAGTGCTACAATGTGAGAGAGTCAGTACTGAGGGAGTGCTGCACTGTCAAAAGGGTCAGTATTGAGGGAGTGCTGCAATGTCAGAGTTTCAGTACTGAGGGAGTGCTGCACTATCGGAGGGTCAGTACTAAGGGAGTGCTGCACTGTCAGAGGGTCAGTATTGTGGGAGTGCTGCAATGTCAGAGGGTCAGGACTGAGGGAGTGCTGCACTATCGGAGGGTCAGTACTAAGGGAGTGCTGCACTGTCAGAGGATCAGTAATGAGGGAATGCAGCATTGTCAGAGGGTCAGTACTGAGGGAGGGCTGCACTGTTGGAGGGTCAGTACAGAGGGAGTGCTGCACTGTCAGAGGGTCAGTACTGAGGGAGTGATGCACTGTCAGAGGGTCAGGACTGAGGGAGTGCTGCACTGTCAGAGGGTCAGCACTGAGGGAGCGCTGCGCTGTCAGAGGGTCAGCACTGAGGGAGCGCTGCGCTGTCAGAGGGTCAGTACTGAGGGAGTACTGCACTGTCGGAGGGTCAGTACTGAGGCTGTGCAACACTGTCCGGGGTCAGTACTGAGGGAGCGCTGCACTGTCAGAGGGTCAGTACTGAGGGAGGGCTGCACTGTCAGAGGGTCAGTACAGAGGGAGGGCTGCACTGTTGGAGGGTCAGTACTGAGGGAGTGCTGCACTGTCAGAGGGTCAGAACTGAGGGAGTGCTACAATGTGAGAGAGTCAGTACTGAGGGAGTGCTGCACTGTCAAAAGGGTCAGTATTGAGGGAGTGCTGCAATGTCAGAGTTTCAGTACTGAGGGAGTGCTGCACTATCGGAGGGTCAGTACTAAGGGAGTGCTGCACTGTCAGAGGATCAGTACTGAGGGAGTGCTGCACTGTTGGAGAGTAAGTACTGAGGGAGTGCAGCAATGTTTGAGGGTCTGTACTGAGGGAGTGCTGCAAAGTCGGAGGGTCAGTACTGAGGGAGTGCTGCACTGTCAGACGGTCAGTACTGAGGGAGTGCTGCACGGCCATAGAGTCAGCACTGAGGGAGTACTGCACTGTGGGAGGGTCAGTACTGAGGGAGTGCTGCACTGTCAGAGGTTCAGTACTGAGGGATTGCTGCACTGTCAGAGGGTCAGAACTGAGGGAGTGCTGCACTGTCGGAGGATCAGTAATGAGGGAGTGCTGCACTGTCAGAGGGTCTGCACTGAGGGAGCGCTGCGCTGTCAGAGGGTCAGTACTGAGGGAAGGCTACACTGTCAGAGAAGCAGTACTGAGGGAGTGCTGCACTGTGAGAGGGTCAGTACTGAGGGGATGCTACACTGTCAGAGAAGCAGTACTGAGGGAGTGCTGCACTGTGAGAGGGTCAGTACTGAGGGGATGCTACACTGTCAGAGGGTCAGTAATGAGGGAGTGCTGCACTGTCAGAGGGTTAGTACTGAGGGAGTGCTGCACTGACAGGGGATCAATACTGAGGGAGTGCTTCACTGTCAGGGGGTCAGTACTGAGGGAAGGCTACACTGTCATAGAAGGAGTACTGAGGGAGTGCTGCACTGTCAGAGAGTCAGTACTGAGGGAGTGTTGCAATGTTCGAGGGTCAGTACTGAGGTAGAGCTGCACTGTGAGAGGGTCAGTACTGAGGGAATGCAGCATTGTCAGAGGGTCAGTACTGAGGGAGTGCTGCACTGTCAGAGGGTCAATACTGAGGGATGGCTGCACTGTTGGAGGGTCAGTACTGAGGGAGCGCTGCACTGTCAGAGTGTCAGTACTGAGGGAGTGCTGCACTGTGAGAGGGTCAGTACTGAGGGAGTGCTGCACTGTCAGCGGGTCAGTACTGAGGGAGTGCTGCTTTGTCGGAGGGTCAGTACTGAGGAGGTACTGCAATGTCAGAGGGTCAGAACTGAGGGAGTGATGCACTATCGGAGGGTCAGTACTAAGGGAGTGCTGCACTGTCAGAGGATCAGTACTGAGGGAGTGCTGCACTATCAGAGGATCAGTAATGAGGGAATGCAGCATTGTCAGAGGGTCAGTACTGAGGGAGGGCTGCACTGTTGGAGGGTCAGTACTGAGGGAGTGCTGCACTGTCAGAGGGTCAGAACTGAGGGAGAGCTGAACTATCAGAGGGTCAGTACTGAGGGAGTGCTGCACGGCCATATAGTCAGCACTGAGGGAGTACTGCACTGTCGGAGGGTCAATACTGAGGGAGTGCTGCACTGTCAGAGGATCAGTACTGAGGGAGTGATGCACTGTCAGAGGGTCAGGACTGAGTGAGTGCTGCACTGTCAGAGGATCAATACTGAGGGAGTGCTGCACTGTCAGAGGGTCAGCACTGAGGGAGCGCTGCGCTGTCAGAGGGTCAGCACTGAGGGAGCGCTGCGCTGCAGAGGGTCAGTACTGAGGGAGTACTGCACTGTCGGAGGGTCAGTACTGAGGCTGTGCTACACTGTCCGGGGTCAGTACTGAGGGAGCGCTGCACTGTCAGAGGGTCAGCACTGAGGGAGTGCTGCACTGTCAGAGGTTCAGTACTGAGGGAGTGCTGCACTGTCAGACTGTCAGTACTGAAGGAGTTCCGCAGTGTCAGAGGGTCAGTACTGAGGGAGCGCAGCACTTTCAAATGGTAAGTACTAAGTGAGTGCTGCACTGTCGGAGGGGCAGTACTGAGGGAGTGCTGCACTGTCGGAGGGGCAGCACTGAGGGAGAGCTGCAATGTCAGAGGGTCAGTACTGAGGGAGCGCTGCACTGTCAGAGGGTCAGTACTGAGGGAGTGCTGGACTGTCGGAGGGTCAGTACTGAGGGAGTCCTGACTGTCGGATGGTCAGTACTGAGGGAGTGCTGCACTGTCTGAGAGTCAGTACTGAGGGAGTGCTGCACTGTCAGAGGGTCTGTACTGAGGGAGTGCTGCACTGTCAGAGAGTCAGCACTGAGGGAATACTGCAATGTCAGAGGGTCAGTACTGAGGGAGAGCTGCACTGTCAGATGGTCAGTACTGACAAAATGCTGCACTGTCAGAGGGTCAGGACTTAGGGAGTGCTGCACTCTCAGAGGGTCAGTACAGAGGGAGTGCTGCACTGTCAGAGGGTCAGTAATGAGGGAATGCAGCATTGTCAGAGGGTCAGTACTGAGGGAGGGCTGCACTGTTGGAGTGTCAGTACTGAGAGAGCGCTGCACTGTCAGAGGGTCAGAACTGAGGGAGTGCTGCACTGTCAGACGGTCAGTACTGAGGGAGCGCTGCACTGTCAGAGGGTCATTACTGAGGGAGTGCGGCAATGTCGGTGGGTCAGTACTGAGGAGGTACTGCAATGTCAGAGGGTCAGTATTGAGGGAGTGCTGCAATGTCAGAGGGTCAGTACTGAGGGAGTGCTGCACTGTCAGTGGGTCAGTACTGAGGGAGTGCTGCACTGTCAGAGGGTCAGTAATGATGGAGTGCTGCACTGTCAGAGGGTCAGTACTGAGGGAGTGCTACACTGTGAGAGGGTCAGTACTGAGGGAGTGCTGCACTGTCAGAGGGTCAGTACTGAGGGAGTGCTGCAATGTCGGAGCGTCAGTACTGAGGAGGTACTGCACTGTCAGAGGGTCAGTACTGAGGGAGTGCTGCAATGTTCGAGGGTCAGTACTGAGGTAGAGCTGCACTGTGAGAGGGTCAGTACTGAGGGAGTGCTGCACTGTCAGAGGGTCAGTACTGAGGGAGTGCTGAACTATCAGAGGGTCAGTACTGAGGGAGTGCTGCACTGTCAGAGGGTCAGTACTGAGGGAGTGCTGCACTGTCTGAGGGTCAGTACTGAGGGAGTGCTGCACTGTCAGAGGGTCAGTACTGAGGGAGTGCTGCACTGTCAGAGGGTCAATGCTGAGGGAGTGCTACACTGTCAGAGGATCAGTACTGAGGGAGTGCTGCAATGTCAGAGTATCAGTACTGAGGGAGTGCTGCACTATCGGAGGGTCAGTACTAAGGGAGTGCTGCACTGTCAGAGGATCAGTACTGAGGGAGTGCTGCACTGTCAGAGGATCAGTAATGAGGGAATGCAGCATTGTCAGAGGGTCAGTACTGAGGGAGGGCTGCACTGTTGGAGGGTCAGTACTGAGGGAGTGCTGCACGGCCATAGAGTCAGCACTGAGGGAGTACTGCACTGTGGGAGGGTCAATACTGAGGGAGTGCTACACTGTCAGAGGATCAGTACTGAGGGAGTGCTGCACTGTCAGTGGGTCAGTACTGAGGCAGTGCTGCACTGTCGGAGGGTCAGTACTGAGGGATTGCTGCACTGTCAGAGGGTCAGTACTGAGGGAGTGCTGCACTGTCAGAGGGTCAGTAATGAGGGATTGCTGCACTGTCAGAGGGTCAGTACTGAGGGAGTGCTGCACTGTCAGAGGGTCAGTACTGAGGGAGAGCCGCAAAGTCAGAGGGTCAGGACTGAGGGAGCGCTGCACTGTCAGAGGGTCAGGACTGAGGGAGTGCTGCACTGTCAGTGGGTCAGTAATGAGGGAGTGCTGCACTGTCAGAGGGTCAGAACTGAGGGAGTGCTGCACTGTCAGAGGGTCAGTAATGAGGGAGCGCTGCACTGTCAGAGGGTCATTACTGAGGGAGTGCTGCAATGTCGGTGGGTCAGTACTGAGGAGGTACTGCACTGTCAGAGGGTCAGTATTGAGGGAGTGCTGCAATGTCAGAGGGTCAGTACTGAGGGAGCGCGGCACTGTCAGAGGGTCAGTACTGAGGGAGTGCTGCACTGTCAGAGAGTCAGTACTGAGGGAATACTGCAATGTCAGAGGGTCAGTACTGAGGGAGAGCTGCACTGTCAGATGGTCAGTACTGACAGAATGCTGCACTGTCAGAGGGTCAGGACTTAGGGAGTGCTGCACTCTCAGAGGGTCAGTACTGAGGGAGTGCTGCACTGTCAGAGGGTCAGTAATGAGGGAATGCAGCATTGTCAGAGGGTCAGTACTGAGGGAGGGCTGCACTGTTGGAGTGTCAGTACTGAGAGAGCGCTGCACTGTCAGAGGGTCAGAACTGAGGGAGTGCTGCACTGTCAGAAGGTCAGTACTGAGGGAGCGCTGCACTGTCAGAGGGTCATTACTGAGGGGGTGCGGCAATGTCGGTGGGTCAGTACTGAGGAGGTACTGCAATGTCAGAGGGTCAGTATTGAGGGAGTGCTGCAATGTCAGAGGGTCAGTATTGAGGGAGTGCTGCACTGTCAGTGGGTCAGTACTGAGGGAGTGCTGCACTGTCAGAGGGTCAGTAATGATGGAGTGCTGCACTGTCAGAGGGTCAGAACTGAGGGAGTGCTACACTGTGAGAGGGTCAGTACTGAGGGAGTGCTGCACTGTCAGAGGGTCAGTACTGAGGGAGTGCTGCAATGTCGGAGGGTCAGTACTGAGGAGGTACTGCACTGTCAGAGGGTCAGTATTGAGGGAGTGCTGCAATGTCAGAGATTCAGTACTGAGGGAGTGCTGCACTATCGGAGGGTCAGTACTAAAGGAGTGCTGCACTGTCAGAGGATCAGTACTGAGGGAGTGCTGCACTCTCAGAGGATCAGTAATGAGGGAATGCAGCATCGTCAGAGGGTCAGTACTGAGGGAGGGCTGCACTGTTGGAGGGTCAGTACTGAGGGAGTGCTGCATGGCCATAGAGTCAGCACTGAGGGAGTACTGCACTGTGGGAGGGTCAATGCTGAGGGAGTGCTACACTGTCAGAGGATCAGTACTGAGGGAGTGCTGCAATGTCAGAGTATCAGTACTGAGGGAGTGCTGCACTATCGGAGGGTCAGTACTAAGGGAGTGCTGCACTGTCAGAGGATCAGTACTGAGGGAGTGCTGCACTGTCAGAGGATCAGTAATGAGGGAACGCAGCATTGTCAGAGGGTCAGTACTGAGGGAGGGCTGCACAGTTGGAGGGTCAGTACTGAGGGAGTGCTGCACGGCCATAGAGTCAGCACTGAGGGAGTACTGCACTGTGGGAGGGTCAATACTGAGGGAGTGCTACACTGTCAGAGGATCAGTACTGAGGGAGTGCTGCACTGTCAGTGGGTCAGTACTGAGGCAGTGCTGCACTGTCGGAGGGTCAGTACTGAGGGATTGCTGCACTGTCAGAGGGTCAGTACTGAGGGAGTGCTGCACTGTCAGAGGGTCAGTAATGAGGGATTGCTGCACTGTCAGAGGGTCAGTACTGAGGGAGTGCTGCACTGTCAGAGGGTCAGTACTGAGGGAGAGCCGCACTGTCAGAGGGTCAGGACTGAGGGAGCGCTGCACTGTCAGAGGGTCAGGACTGAGGGAGTGCTGCACTGTCAGTGGGTCAGTAATGAGGGAGTGCTGCACTGTCAGAGGGTCAGAACTGAGGGAGTGCTGCACTGTCAGAGGGTCAGTAATGAGGGAGCGCTGCACTGTCAGAGGGTCATTACTGAGGGAGTGCTGCAATGTCGGTGGGTCAGTACTGAGGAGGTACTGCACTGTCAGAGGGTCAGTATTGAGGGAGTGCTGCAATGTCAGAGGGTCAGTACTGAGGGAGTGCTGCACTGTCAGTGGGTCAGTACTGAGGGAGTGCTACACTGTGAGAGAGTCAGTACTGAGGGAGTGCTGCACTGTCAGAGGGTCAGTACTGAGGGAGTGCTGCAATGTCGGAGAGTCAGTACTGAGGAGGTACTGCACTGTCAGAGGGTCAGTATTGAGGGAGTGCTGCAATGTCAGAGTTTCAGTACTGAGGGAGTGCTGCACTATCGGAGGGTCAGTACTAAGGGAGTGCTGCACTGTCAGAGGATCAGTAATGAGGGAATGCAGCATTGTCAGAGGGTCAGTACTGAGGGAGTGCTGCACTGTTGGAGGGTCAGTACTGAGGGAGTGCTGAACTATCAGAGGGTCAGTACTGAGGGAGTGCTGCACGGCCATAGAGTCAGCACTGAGGGAGTACTGCACTGTGGGAGGGTCAATGCTGAGGGAGTGCTACACTGTCAGAGGATCAGTACTGAGGGAGTGCTGCACTGTCAGTGGGTCAGTACTGAGGGAGTGCTGCACTGTCGGAGGATCAGTACTGAGGGAGTGATGCACTGTCAGAGGGTCAGTAATGAGGGATTGCTGCACTGTCAGAAGGTCAGGACTGAGGGAGTGCTGCACTGTCGGAGGATCAGTACTGAGGGATTACTGCACTGTCAGAGTGTCAGTACTGAGGGAGTGCTGCACTGTCAGTGGGTCAGTAATGAGGGATTGCTGCACTGTCAGAGGGTCAGGACTGAGGGAGTGCTGCACTGTCAGAGGATCAGTACTGAGGGAGTGCTGCACTGTCAGAGGGTCAGCACTGAGGGAGCGCTGCACTGTCAGAGGGTCAGTAATGAGGGAGTGCTGCACTGTCAGATGGTCTGCACTGAGGGAGCGCTGTGCTGTCAGAGGGTCAGTACTGAGGGAGTGTTGCACTGTCAGAGGGTCAGTACTGAGGGAAGGCTACACTGTCAGAGAAGCAGTACTGAGGGAGTGCTGCACTGTCAGAGGGTCAGTACTGAGGGGATGCTACACTGTCAGAGGGTCAGTACTAAGGGAGCGCTGCACTGTTGGAGGGTCAGTACTGAGGGAGTACTGCACTGTTGGAGGGTCAGTATTGAGGCTGTGCTACACTGTCAGAAGGTCAGTACTGAGGGAGCGCTATACTGTCGGAGGGTCAGTACTGAGGGACTGCTGCACTGTCAGAGGGTCAGTACTGAGGGAGTGCTGCACTGTCAGAGAGTCAGTACTGAGGGAGTGCTGCAATGTTCGAGGGTCAGTACTGAGGTAGAGCTGCACTGTCAGAGGGTCAGTAATGTGGGAGGGCTGCGCTGTTGGAGGGTCAGTACTGAGGGAAGGCTACACTGTCATAGAAGGAGTACTGAGGGAGTGCTGCACTGTCAGAGGGTCAGTACTGAGGGATTGCTGCACTGTCAGAGAGTCAGTACAGAGGGAGTGCTGCAATGTTGGAGGGTCAGTACTGAGGTAGTGCTGCACTGTGAGAGGGTCAGTACTAAGGGAGTGCTGCACTGTCAGAGGGTCAGCACTGAGGGAGCGCTGCGCTGTCGGAGGGTCAGTACTGTGGCTGTGCTACACTGTCGGGGGTCAGTACTGAGGGAGCGCTGCACTGTCAGAGGGTCAGCACTGAGGGAGTGCTGCACTGTCAGAGGGTCAGTACTGAGGGAGTGCTGCACTGTCAGAGTGTCAGTACTGACGGAGTTCCGCACTGTCAGAGGGTCAGTACTGAGGGAGCGCAGCACTGTCAAATGGTCAGTACTAAGTGAGTGCTGCACTGTCGGAGGGGCAGCACTGAGGGAGAGCTGCAATGTCAGAGGGTCAGTACTGAGGGAGCGCTGCACTGTCAGAGGGTCAGTACTGAGGGAGTGCTGGACTGTCGGAGGGTCAGTACTGAGGGAGTCCTGGACTGTCGGATGGTCAGTACTGAGGGAGTGCTGCACTGTCTGAGAGTCAGTACTGAGGGAGTGCTGCACTGTCAGTGGGTCAGTACTGAGGGAGTGCTGCACTGTCAGCGGGTCAGTAATGATGGAGTGCTGCACTGTCAGAGGGTCAGAACTGAGGGAGTGCTACACTGTGAGAGGGTCAGTACTGAGGGAGTGCTGCACTGTCAGAGGGTCAGTACTGAGGGAGTGCTGCAATGTCGGAGGGTCAGTACTGAGGAGGTACTGCACTGTCAGAGGGTCAGTATTGAGGGAGTGCTGCAATGTCAGAGTTTCAGTACTGAGGTAGTGCTGCACTATGGAGGGTCAGTACTAAGGGAGTGCTGCACTGTCAGAGGATCAGTACTGAGGGAGTGCTGCACTCTCAGAGGATCAGTAATGAGGGAATGCAGCATTGTCAGAGGGTCAGTACTGAGGGAGGGCTGCACTGTTGGAGGGTCAGTACTGAGGGAGTGCTGCATGGCCATAGAGTCAGCACTGAGGGAGTACTGCACTGTGGGAGGGTCAATGCTGAGGGAGTGCTACACTGTCAGAGGATCAGTACTGAGGGAGTGCTGCAATGTCAGAGTATCAGTACTGAGGGAGTGCTGCACTATCGGAGGGTCAGTACTAAGGGAGTGCTGCACTGTCAGAGGATCAGTACTGAGGGAGTGCTGCACTGTCAGAGGATCAGTCATGAGGGAATGCAGCATTGTCAGAGGGTCAGTACTGAGGGAGGGCTGCACTGTTGGAGGGTCAGTACTGAGGGAGTGCTGCACGGCCATAGAGTCAGCACTGAGGGAGTACTGCACTGTGGGAGGGTCAATACTGAGGGAGTGCTACACTGTCAGAGGATCAGTACTGAGGGAGTGCTGCACTGTCAGTGGGTCAGTACTGAGGCAGTGCTGCACTGTCGGAGGATCAGTACTGAGGGAGTGATGCACTGTCAGAGGGTCAGTACTGAGGGATTGCTGCACTGTCAGAGGCTCAGGACTGAGGGAGTGCTGCACTGTCGGAGGGTCAGTACTGAGGGATTGCTGCACTGTCATAGGGTCAGTACTGAGGGAGTGCTGCACTGTCAGAGGGTCAGTAATGAGGGATTGCTGCACTGTCAGAGGGTCAGTACTGAGGGAGTGCTGCACTGTCAGAGGGTCAGTACTGAGGGAGAGCCGCACTGTCAGAGGGTCAGGACTGAGGGAGTGCTGCACTGTCAGAGGATCAATACTGAGGGAGTGCTGCACTGTCAGAGGGTCATAATGAGGGAGTGCTGCACTGTCAGAGGGTCAGTACTGAGGGAGTGCTGCACTCTCAGAGGATCAGTAATGAGGGAATGCAGCATTGTCAGAGGGTCAGTACTGAGGGAGGGCTGCACTGTTGGAGGGTCAGTACTGAGGGAGTGCTGCATGGCCATAGAGTCAGCACTGAGGGAGTACTGCACTGTGGGAGGGTCAATGCTGAGGGAGTGCTACACTGTCAGAGGATCAGTACTGAGGGAGTGCTGCAATGTCAGAGTATCAGTACTGAGGGAGTGCTGCACTATCGGAGGGTCAGTACTAAGGGAGTGCTGCACTGTCAGAGGATCAGTACTGAGGGAGTGCTGCACTGTCAGAGGATCAGTAATGAGGGAATGCAGCATTGTCAGAGGGTCAGTACTGAGGGAGGGCTGCACTGTTGGAGGGTCAGTACTGAGGGAGTGCTGCACGGCCATAGAGTCAGCACTGAGGGAGTACTGCACTGTGGGAGGGTCAATACTGAGGGAGTGCTACACTGTCAGAGGATCAGTACTGAGGGAGTGCTGCACTGTCAGTGGGTCAGTACTGAGGCAGTGCTGCACTGTCGGAGGATCAGTACTGAGGGAGTGATGCACTGTCAGAGGGTCAGTACTGAGGGATTGCTGCACTGTCAGAGGCTCAGGACTGAGGGAGTGCTGCACTGTCGGAGGGTCAGTACTGAGGGATTGCTGCACTGTCAGAGGGTCAGTACTGAGGGAGTGCTGCACTGTCAGAGGGTCAGTAATGAGGGATTGCTGCACTGTCAGAGGGTCAGTACTGAGGGAGTGCTGCACTGTCAGAGGGTCAGTACTGAGGGAGAGCCGCACTGTCAGAGGGTCAGGACTGAGGGAGTGCTGCACTGTCAGAGGATCAATACTGAGGGAGTGCTGCACTGTCAGAGGGTCAGTAATGAGGGAGTGCTGCACTGTCAGAGGGTCAGAACTGAGGGAGTGCTGCACTGTCAGAGGGTCAGTAATGAGGGAGCGCTGCACTGTCAGAGGGTCATTACTGAGGGAGTGCTGCAATGTCGGTGGGTCAGTACTGAGGAGGTACTGCACTGTCAGAGGGTCAGTATTGAGGGAGTGCTGCAATGTCAGAGGGTCAGTACTGAGGGAGCGCTGCACTGTCAGAGGGTCAGTACTGAGGGAGTGCTGCACTGTCGGAGGGTCAGTACTGAGGGAGTCCTGGACTGTCGGATGGTCAGTACTGAGGGAGCGCTGCACTGTCAGAGGGTCAGTACTGAGGGAGTGCTGGACTGTCGGAGGGTCAGTACTGAGGGAGTCCTGGACTGTCGGAGGGTCAGTACTGAGGGAGTCCTGGACTGTCGGATGGTCAGTACTGAGGGAGTGCTGCACTGTCTGAGAGTCAGTACTGAGGGAGTGCTGCACTGTCAGAGGGTCAGTACTGAGGGAGCGCTGCACTGTCAGAGGGTCATTACTGAGGGAGTGCGGCAATGTCGGTGGGTCAGTACTGAGGAGGTACTGCAATGTCAGAGGGTCAGTATTGAGGGAGTGCTGCAATGTCAGAGGGTCAGTACTGAGGGAGTGCTGCACTGTCAGTGGGTCAGTACTGAGGGAGTGCTGCACTGTCAGAGGGTCAGTACTGAGGGAGAGCCGCACTGTCAGAGGGTCAGGACTGAGGGAGTGCTGCACTGTCAGAGGATCAATACTGAGGGAGTGCTGCACTGTCAGAGGGTCATAATGAGGGAGTGCTGCACTGTCAGAGGGTCAGAACTGAGGGAGTGCTGCACTGTCAGAGGGTCAGTAATGAGGGAGCGCTGCACTGTCAGAGGGTCAGTACTGAGGGAGTGCTGCAATGTCGGTGGGTCAGTACTGAGGAGGTACTGCACTGTCAGAGGGTCAGTATTGAGGGAGTGCTGCAATGTCAGAGGGTCAGTACTGAGGGAGCGCTGCACTGTCAGAGGGTCAGTACTGAGGGAGTGCTGCACTATCGGAGGGTCAGTACTAAGGGAGTGCTGCACTGTCAGAGGATCAGTACTGAGGGAGTGCTGCACTGTCAGAGGATCAGTAATGAGGGAGTGCAGCATTGTCAGAGGGTCAGTACTGAGGGAGGGCTGCACTGTTGAGGGTCAGTACTGAGGGAGTGCTGCACGGCCATAGAGTCAGCACTGAGGGAGTACTGCACTGTGGGAGGGTCAAGAATGAGGGAGTGCTACACTGTCAGAGGATCAGTACTGAGGGAGTGCTGCACTGTCAGTGGGTCAGTACTGAGGCAGTGCTGCACTGTCGGAGGATCAGTACTGAGGGAGTGCTGCACTGTCAGAGGGTCA